>NC_080727.1:16412500-16605000 GCF_019097595.1 Hemibagrus wyckioides
TTTTGTAACTTCAGCACCAGCATGTTCTGCTCCAGCTCCTCTCCAGACTCTTGGCACAGGTGCAGGCTGAGTGCTGAGTGCTGAATGCTGAATGCTCTTCAGCTCACATCAGGAATTCATTTACTTCTTACTGAACTTTTATTAATGCGTGCATGAGAATTAAAGAATTGTTGACGATTATTTTTCAACATGCGTGTTTTACTGTTTGGTAAAGTTGCCATCGAGGACAAGAACAACACGCTGTACATTTTATCCGTTTATAGTTACATTTAATGTACAGAATCTGATTAATTGCCAAGTACTGTGGGTTTTATACATACAAGCCTTGTTGCATTGATGCACAACAATAAAAACTATAAACCTAAAAATATAAAGAATTTTTAAATAAGGTTAATAGTGCAGTTAATAGTTCAGTGCAGAATTATAATGAATAAAAAACATTAACTGTACATTAATTGCACGTTATTGACCAGTGCAAAAACTTGCACGTTTAAAGTAGGAAGGTAAGATGAGGTGCAGGTGCAGTACGGCTGTCTGAGTTCTGTGTGTTATGTAATGTGGGTTTGTGCATTTGTGTGTTAATGTCTAAGTAGGTGCATAAGAGAC
Organism: Hemibagrus wyckioides; assembly: GCF_019097595.1. Lineage (NCBI taxonomy): Eukaryota > Metazoa > Chordata > Actinopteri > Siluriformes > Bagridae > Hemibagrus > Hemibagrus wyckioides. The sequence continues at coordinate 16,413,107 of NC_080727.1, forward strand.
CAAGGTGTTGGTGAGGCCAGTTGCTGATGGACAGAAACTGTTTATATGGTGTAAAGTTTTTGTCTTGATGGACCGCAGTCTTCCGCAGGAGGGTAGTGCCTCGAAAAGATCATGTCCAGGATGAGAGGGGTCCGCTACAATCTTAACTGCCCGCGTCAGGGTCCTGGAAGTGTACAGGTCCTGAAGAGGTGGTAATCTTACAAACAAGAAAGTATAAACTCCTCTGTTATGAAGATGTCAGAAAATATTACGGTTTGATTTTGACTGGAGAATCCTTTCATAAGTGATCAATAATCATCTTACAGAAAACATCATCATATCACGACTGCACAAGGTGTTTTTTCTTTTAAGTCTGTTTATGCAGAGCATTAGCACTGCATCACACACAGATGCACACACAAGCTTTGCCACACTATGTGCAGTTTCACCTTGGTTTATGTGAGTGTGTGGGAGTGTTTGTGTGAGTGTGTGTGTGTGTGTCTTTGTGTGAGTGCCTCTGCCAAAATCTCAAATCAAACACTAGTCGATGTTGCAGGATGTTGCAGTGTTTGTGCCAGACGGTTTGTGTGAAGCAACACAGGCAGGTGAGACCACAGGGTTCACAGTCAGATGGCTTGTGTTTACTGTCGACTTAACCGCCGAGCTCCGACTCTACAGAGAGTAAAGATCAGTGAACATAACCTGCTCGCTTATAAACACACAGTGAAGCTTCTACTTAAGCACACAATGAAAGGCCTCGACGTTAGGGCCCTCAGCTGCTCCGTGGTCATTATACTCCATTAAGCCATGGCCCTGTGATCTCAAACACGTGTCTGCAGAAGGTTTGTGATGTTTTAATTGACACTAAAGTCCAAATGATGAGACAAAATGGTTACTGATTCACGGAGGAAATGTAGATGGAAGCAATAAGCAGTAATAACACAAAGATGATGTGACATGAAGGAACGTGATTATAAATTATCATTAAACTGATCTGCTGTTGATTCTGCATCACTCTTAAAATTGAAGCGTGCTAATTAAGGAATAAAACACAACCGGGGCCGGGCTCATGCTCAACATGTACATTTTTTCCATTTATAGCAATGTGTAACATCCTCAAAAGAAGTTAGTTCCTGTTCTTACTGACGTTATAGCAGCTATAAACAGCCATGACCTCGGCAGCCTCAGCATCTTACTGAGAAACTCTGAAGAAGTGTGAAGAAGCTCTCTGAGAATTTACAGCTTTACCTCTGACTGTTACAAACTCTGACACTGGAGAGACCTTCTGTAAAATGCTTAAATATATAACCAGTCAGATCAGAGAATTCATCAGTGCTGTGTTATAACAGTGTAATAAAACGCAACCATTTCTCAACAATCGACTTGGAATGAAATAAATCTGATGCTAGAAAATTGTAGATGTATAATGTGCTATGGCAAAACTCTTTGAGGTTACAACAAATTTTGCTGCGTTAAATGATGAGCCCTAGTTAGAAGGAGCTCTGAGATTAAATACTATTTAATGATAATTAGAGATCCGAGTGTTTAGCCGAACCTCATGTTTGCTGACTGACTATAAACCAGACAGATCCTTCTGGAAAAAAAAAAAACAGGCCAAGAGCAAACTCCAGTAATATAATTTTGACAGTGTTATTGTTGTCAAACATAATGTAACAGATTTTTTATTTTTATTATTAACTTATAAAGTTTGCCCTTGGTCTGTTTTCTTCACAGCTCTGTGGGCTGAACTGGTTCTGCAGCCCTGATCACATTTCCATGTAAACTGTGTTATGAATCTCTCCGTGACTGCAGCTGATTGTGTTATATAACGTCTTTTTAATTACAGTAGCATGCAGAATCCTTATCTTTATAAACACTTCGTGAGCTCCGTGACATAGTCGGTGTAATGACTACGGCTTCACCGCAAACCAGACGTAAGAAGATAATGCAGGAGGTTAGGATAAAGTGAGCTTTTATAAACTGCTCACACTGTCTGGTGGAGTTACTGTAGAGATCTTCATTTTTCCACTAGCTCCCTTCCAGTTCTTTATCCCAAATAGTTGGAGCAGAACTGAGTCCTGAATTCTACCTCAGAGCGTGAACTCGGAATTTTCCAGCTCGGTTGCGTTTGAGCTACGACGTGGAGAAAAACCTGGACATGCCCGTTAAAGTGTGCGTTTTGTGAGCAACAAGCTAGCTAGCTGCCATTAATGATGAGGAGTGTGTGATGGGTTTAGATCCTCAGGTCAGTGAAGTGGACAGTTATAGATTTAACCAGCTGATAAGCCTGCGAAGTAATTTACTGCTGTGAACACTTTAAAATCATGAAGTGGTGTTTTATTTTCAGTGGACTGTCGGTGTGAGCGGTCACTTCGACTCGATGTCATGTTCTGATCTCAGGTTGAGGAAACCTTCCCTACTTTCCGGATAGGAATTCCCAGTCAGATAGTGTTTTCTTGGGTTTCTCCTAGCTGGAGATTGGAAATAACTGAGTTACACTCGGGTCGATACACATCTTCTCTCAGAGTCTCTGTGGGTTTCCTTCTCATTCACCCTTCACTCTTTCCTAAAGATGCTTGGCTGCTCGTTCTGTCGAGTGGTGTTGGTCCTTCTGTTCCAGAGTCATTAACATGTTCCTCATGTCCCTCTCTCACTCTTCTCCTTGTGGGTTCATTAAAATTCATTGAAAATCATTAAGTGGAGCTATTAAGTCTTATATAAATTCAGATCATTTCTGCGCTGTGGAAATATTCATACGTGCAATCTTCAAAATGTTATTGATGTTACCTATTAAATCTGGTCATCTAACTCTCCAGCCGTGTAGATGCGCTCGATCTTAAAAAGATAACGAAGAAGGCGTGAGATGAAGAGACGGAGACAGCAGGCGGAGAAAACCATTACGCTCCCGTTTGCTGCTCGGCGGTTTACTGCGTCGGTAGTCGTCTCCATCTGGAAAAAGTATGCAGCAAGTCCATGGTTTTCAAAACCTCTGCTGCTTAACCAGGAAAAAGGAAGTGAGGTTCACTTGCTCAGCATGAAGCATTATTTTTAGGGGCTGACTTCTGGACCTGGCAAACATCGGAGGGGCAAAAAGATTTCAGAAGTCGTAATTTTCTGCCAGCCAGCAACTAAAAATGTCTGAAGTATTTCTGTGCTTCTAGATGTTCCATAAATCTGGGGAGTGTTGACAACATGGTGTTAGGGTTGAAGAGATGAATCATTTAGGGTGAATCTTTAGATAAGGTGATACTGAGGATGGAGTGTTAAAAACATTTACACATACACACAAACACATTCAACCGGGTCAGAACTTCCTGTTTTATTTCTCCACACAATATCAGGCTGTTGGTGGTCAGACAGGGACGGACCGTGCCTCAAGCTCATCCATTGGCAAAATATTGATCCTGGATTGTTCTGAAGAAGCATTCTGACTCCTAGCCTGTTTGTTGAATCGTGAGGAATGTGCACGTGGAAGAATAAATCGAAGGTCTACAAAAATGCTAGGAGTCAGGTGAGTCCTGGTGATCTGGTTAGCAGGTAAAATGTTTTCACATTCAGGTCTGAAGCTGCAGGTGCTTTCCTCTGATCTTGAGATTCCTGAGTCTTTCACTGACTGGCTTTTCAGGCTGCACCGAGACAAACTCGAGTCTGAACATGAAGCACGCTGAATCCCGCCTGCAGGTTTGACTCTGACGCTCAGTTTTTTTTACACACGGAGCTGCAGAGGTCGAGCACACAGCACTGCAGTTTCAGAATCTGGCACTGGAACCAGTTCATGACCATTCTGTAACCTGCTGAGACCTGAAGTATATTCTCTTATTCCAGTTAGATCGAGTGTGTGTGTGTGTGTGAGAGAGAGAGAGAGAGAGAGAGAGAGCAGAAACAGCTGAGACGTGACTCGGGTTCTCCGCATGTTCTTGCTGTCTAGCTTATATAAAGTCTGGTCCAGAATAAATGCTTCAACCTGAACAGGAAATTGATCTGGTGGTTCATTGGGTTTAAAGGCATTAAAGCTCTCGGTGCTTTTAGCTGCACACTTTAGGAAACATGACGCTTTATTTTCTAACTGCAGCAGCATGCAGTTCCATTTTCAGACTGATTGAATCCTGGAGACATGATGGGTTTTTCGAGTTGGAGTATTAGGAGTGACGACTCATTACACTTGAATGAGCTTTGTGTTACAACACCGTGATTAGTCAGAGGCACAAGTTATACACTTTTAGTCTAAAGAGCTAAACATCTGTATGCAGTAGACTCTGAAGCTAGGTGTGTGTGTGTGTGTGTGTGCCATAGTCTGATGCTATAAAGAAAGCCACTTTGATTTGTTACAGATTTCACTTGGATGTGATCAGATTTCTGACATGTGGGAAGTGTAGCTCATTGCTTCAGATGTTGAGCTACTGATCTGAGGTTGTGAGTTAAAATCCCAGGACCACCAAGCTGCCACTGCTGGGCCCCTGAGCAAGGCCCTTAACCCTCAACTGCTCAATTGTTGGATGAAGTCATCTGCCAGATGCTGTAAATGTAAATGACATGAATGTAGGTTTCCTCCATGTGATTTTAAAGACACCGTTCCTCTTCTCACTGTGCTAGATGCCAGTAAAGCCCTCTTAGGATGCTTTAACAAATAAGGAACATTACTAATTTCTGCTTACGTCACATTCATGCAGAAAACTCATCAATGGTAATGTTTTTATATTGAGAGAATCCCGTTGACACAATCCAACAAGCCACGCTTCTTCTCTTATTCTGTTGGTCCCCTGTGTGGTGGATTTTATCTAAAATGCTGACAAATAAGTGTGTTGCTCAAGTGTGTTGCGTTGCTCAATGTCGTTAGCGAACACTGTTATGTGTCTAAATGTGGATTCTTTCCTGAAAGGACAAAATCAGTGTAAAGTGTAAACTTGTTATGGTTTTGGATGAATATTATGTCTCCTTGTTGTATGATTTGATCTGTAGGATGTAGAAGTACCTCAGGAGAGCATTTTCTGGTGATTGTGTGTGTGTGTGTGTGTGTTCGGAGGAAATGTCGGTGTATTGCAGCATAGTGAAGTGACGTGTGTATCAGACCTTACTGAAGTGCAGCCGATGTATTCAGACGATTCGTGCAGGTTAACGATGATTAAATGATGTAACGCGAGTCCGGACAGATGAAATGTGTTTGCTTTGTGACGCGGCCTTACCCCCGAGCTGATGTTCCTGACTGAACACTTGGACTTAAACGTGCTCTGTAAAGACAACTGGATTTAATATTTACTGGTTTATAGCCTCATACAGAAAGAATGCATGTACAGAAAAGGATCCAGGCACAAAGCTCGGTTTTGTTTGATGCAGAGTAAACACTGCAGCTCTTACGTCAGCCTGAAGCCGGCCTTTATTACGCTTTATTTACGCCACAAGTGAAAAATGAGAAGTATGCAGCTGTGTCATGAAGAGTTTATCTTTTATATTCAAATAAACAATTCGTCTCCCGCCATGTAGTTCATTCCTCTCGACTGGACCGACTCTGAGACTCTGTGTGCCGTGAGACTCGCTGCCTGGACGCCGACTTTTTCATTTATTACATTAGACCAAAAATAGCCTCTCAGCCTTATGACAGAAAGCGGTCAGTGTTTAGTGCTGGACTTCACATCGACTCATTTAGATGCCCAGATTTATCACTGATCCACAGAAACCACAGGAAGTTGAGGGTTTGTGACGATTTTGACAGTTTCTCGGTAAACTTTTGTTTTTTTTAATACTTAAATACTGAGAATCGGATGAGGGAATGTCTGTTTACAGCCGTTATAATGGAAAAGGAACAGGAACTACCTCCATTCACAAACCTTTAGTAACATGAAATATAAAGAAGCATAAACAGTGTCTTCACCTCGGCATGTATCACCTCACTCCAGTCGTGGATTGTGTGGATAACAGATCAACGTGTTATGTGTTATTCGTTACAGAACACTTTAAACGTATCCAGAACCTTTCAGAGGTGACAGTGCTTACAATAAAATCTCACACAAGCTGGATAAACACCAGGCTTGTGATAGCGATTAACATCCACTGCAATGTGGAGTCGGTTCTATTTTAGCTCTTCTTCTATGTATCTCACTTTTGCTGTGATATTTGCGTAGATTTCATTTAAATGGTGTGCCCCATGCCTGTATTTCTCTCCCTGGAGCATCTGATATACAGTATGTTGTGTGGTTTTCTGGCCACAGGCTTTGGGATCTTGAAGGTTGCACCAAATTCCAGACACTGGAACACAATGAGCTGTTCTCAGTAAGATTCACTCACGAGTCTTTACATCTTGACACGTTATTAGACTGAGGAAAATTCCCCTAAGTGATCTGGACCTCTGACTTTCAGGACTTCAGTGCTCCAAAATGTCATCTCATGGAGCTGACTGGAATTGTGAAAGAATCACTAGAATTGTGTAAGGATATTAACGGCCAGTCAAATGGTGATGGGAACTGCCCCAAGGGGAAGTGAAGGAGGTCAGACTACAAACACTACTGTTTTGTTTTCATGCGTTACAGCTGTGGAACTACTTTTTTTTATTATTATTATGAGCCATCTGCAATTTGATCTTTTTCTGCCTTTTGTTCATGTCTATTGTGGTCATCATCAGGAGCAGTGATAGTGTTGAGTCTTTCTTCTCAGCAGCTGAATGCAGCTCATTGTGCCTTTGGGCAGCTCTTTGCTCTAAGAAGCAGCAAGTCTTCATGAGGAGCAGTGGACGAGGCTGGACAATAGCGCAGTGTTTCCCGAGACGAGGAGTGTCTGTGACTCGCCCTGTTACGCAGCACCGACTGGCCTTCTGTGACACGCTTCACCTTCATCTAGAAGTTAAAACTAAATTCCTGCTGATTTTTCAGCAGTCATAAAGACTCCTGAGAAGGTCAGCGTTTATTTTACAGAGTGAAGAGCAGACTGAAGTATCGTTTGTAAAAAGTTCATCTGTATACGAGGCCAGAATAAGCAGAACCGAGCGATGGACTCAGAAAGCGTTTCATTATTTGATTATATAAATGTGTGGGATTATAATGAAGAAGGATTTTTGTGGAAAAAATTCTGCTGCATTTTATCCAATTAAAGGTGAAAGGTTTGAGATGTTTTTACTGGACGCGAGCGAAGACGTTAAGAACTTCAGTCATGCAGTTTTGGCAGCTGTGTCGTTATCTAATGAAACTTTTTACTGCTCTTGAATGGGATCTTTATTATTTTTTATGTGTGTGTGTGTGTGTGTGTGTGTGTATAAGGGAGAGTCACATGCTGCAGCTGCTCCACACCTGACCAGGACACACCTATGCTGCCAGCCTCACTGTGGTATTGAACAGGTTCTGTAGGACGGTTCTGCCATAGACCATCATAGACCGCGTTCTGTTTCAGTCAGTCAACTGAAACCTTTCTGTTCTGCCAAATGATAATTTGGACAAAAACACCGACCTGAAAGATTATAATAGATTTAAAAAAAAAAAAAGAGAAAACGGAAAACAGATTCTTGCCCTGAATCAGCAGCAGATACAGTAACGTGATGTTTATTGTCACAGAACAAAGACATCGCACTGAAGCACTGAAAAGTGTGACCAGATTCGGTCATAAAACACGTCCTGCAGGTATCAGGATTTAAAAATGACCATTTTTAAAATGTATTAAAATTTATATTTTTACCTCTAGGAATTGGAAATGTATGAAAAGTGAAATTTTGTTCATATCTCAGTCATGAAGAATACGCTCAGTTAAAGAATTCAGAAAAGAAAAATAGGGCTTTGGTCTTATTTTATAATATTTTTTTATTTTATTTAGCTCAGTTCTGTAGCTTCAAACGAGTTCATCTTATATTACTTTGTTGTTTAATTATGCATTGTTTTAACGTAATCTGCTAATTAAGTGATTGCAGATTATGCAGCAGGACAAAAATGTTATAATAATAATTATACTGATGATAAAATCCAGCTCTTGCTTTCTTGGTTTTGGTCTTTCGGTCAGTGTTTCCACAATTTTTGGGGGATTGAGATTTTTGCGCTTTTGGCACTTCACTGATAATTCTTCTTCTTCTACTTATTGTTATTATTAAATGGATTATTATATGGCTCATATAATCGGGGTTCGAGCCCCATCGCCACCATGCTGCCACTGTTAGGCCCTTGAGCAAGGCCCCCAAACCGCCCTGCTCTAGGGGCACTGTGTCATGGCTGACCCTGCAATCTGACCTCAGACCCCAAGGATGGGATATGTAAAGACAACTTATTATTATTATTTTATTCACATCTAAATTGATACTGATATGAATTGATATGATCTTGGTTATGTTTCTATAATTTTTCAGTGAGCAGAGTGTGAGTTTCGTGTGATTTGATGGTGTAAGGTGGTGTTTGTTCTTCCTCTGGTGTTGTGTGTGTTGCTCCTTGGAAAACGACACAGCCGGAATAAGATAAGCGGAAATGAAAGATTTAACGAGTGCTAATCTTCACGGCTTTTCTTCACACTTCCTTATTTTGTGGTTCACCTTTAAAAAAAAAAACAAAACACATTTACCATGAAATCCACAGCAGCAGGAATCTGTTCTGCTCTGATGTTCTCTCCCAGTCAGGATCAATGCAGTTCTGTTCTCCTCTAAAGACTCGAGTGAGAAGAGCGGAAGCAGCAGATGGGCCTCCGACGCCTGCCTGATGAATCGGGTCTGTTCTCTGCCTCTTATCCCTGATGAGGTCCAGATTAGTGCTGTGTGGAGCAGGCGAGGTCACCCGACACGCTCAGTCCATCACAGCTCTCATCCCGGCATGCTGTGTGTGTGTGTGTGTGTGTGTGTGTGGGTGTGTGTGTGTGGGTGTGTGTGTTAGCTCGGCTCTTTTGAAGAACTGGCCAACTGAAATAAGCTGCAGCTCGCTCATTGAGAGTGAGAAGTCCAGGCGAGATATCAGACCATTTCCTCTGGAAATATCTCACTTTTTATTTTTTGATGAATCTTCTAACGTTTCCTCCACGTATCAAATACATCCAAACCCAAGCTTGATGCTTGATCTGAGCTAATATATGAGCAGGATTAGAAGTTAAGGAGGTGATTACTTCTGGCACACTGGAGCGAAACCCAAGATTCTGATGAGGCAGCACCTCGACATCCTTATATCTAACCTTCAATATTTTTGAATTTCTAATTCTAGTGTAAGACGCCCCCCATGTCACTCAGTCATGTGTCCAGTGCACTTCAGTGTTGATGAACATGACCTTGCTTTGTCTGGTGTTTATATCCGAGCACCACAACATCTGCATGCGGCCTCTCGATTCCTCTTACATTGTGAATCTGTCATCATGAGTCTAGTCTAAATCCGCTCCAGTGTCCAGATCTGAGTGTCCTACACGTGATGAGGAGGAATTAAATGATATGATGATATAAAATGGAGGCTACATATTCCACCTGAGTTTAGCAGTGTGTCAGCATGTCCTGTGCGAGAGGCCTGCATTCACTGATAAGACACACAAACACACACACACACACACATATGCTGACTGACTGCCTTCAGACCTTCAGTTCAAGGTCCTCGGAAATGACGCTCTCGGGGACGAGAGTGAGGAAGCTCATCACCCAGTTCCTGGCCGAATTTCATGTTGTAAGAAGGACAAAGAGGAACTGACAGCAATCTGTGTTACACATTGAAGTCACTTCCTCAGACCTGGTGGAGATCTTTAGATTTGTAGCCCTAGGTTTGGGTTTGGACTCGTCATGCAACCTGGTGCAGCTCAATAATCCCTCTGACCCTCACACAACCCCTGAGTAAATGTGACTCCGTGATGGACGTCAGCTGGACTCATTACACTTATAAAAATAAACTAAACGTCCTCACTGGAGTTCAGAGTGTTCATTCGAGTGTGTAGTTACTGAGCTGAATTTCAGAAGATAAATGACACCACTTTCAGGTGTGTGTGTGTGTGTGTGTGTGTGATGGTGGGTTGGTGAGACACAGCATTAAAAGTGCAGACTGAGTGAATGAGTGATTCCAAAAGTAGTTTGTATTTATAGATAAAATAAAATCTTTTGACTTTAATCAATTTATTGATTTGCGGATTGATGATGATGCTGTGATTTTTTAAAAAACGTATTTAAATGTATAATGTCACGTCAACACGTGAAAGCGGTGCTATTAAACGGGTGATGTACTGATTTAGGGAGGTGCTGCGCAGGACAGGGGAGGAGTTCGATTTCTGCTGAATCAGCGCTATGAACATCGCATTGAAAAATATCAAACCGAAAATGTTGGATTCTTGGTGTTGCCATGGGAACGGCCAATGAGCAGCTTCTGAGTCCCGGAATTAGTCTGTAACACGGAAATCAGGGATAAATGTGTTTAACCTGCTCTAGACGTACGCTGCTAATACAGATGTGTGGACGTGTGACTGATAATTGTTTAATCAGCAGCCTCAGGTCAGATTTCCTGGAAAACGTCCTTCATATTTAGAGCGAGCGAGTCGAAAGCGAAGCGTTTTGTTATCAGGTTGTTCACACATGGAAGCTGTTAGTAAATCAGGGTGTATCTCTGTCCATCCACATGCCTTTAGACTTATTCACTCTTTCTTTTTCTGTCTTTTGCTCCGTCTATCCTCTCTGCCGTCTTCTTCCTCCTCTGTCCAGCATCGCAGGAAGTTTGCACTAATGTCAGTCAGATGGATTAAGCTAGACTTACAGATGTAGTAATTTTGACTTTCTTCATCTCTAAAGATTTGAACAAGCCCCACCTCCTCGGCTCAGGTTCTGCATTCCAAGCCTCGGAGACGGGGCAGGTGTGTCCAGGGGCAGGTGTTAGCACGCCCAGACTACATCGGCTCTCCGGAGTCACAGATCATGTTCCAGCAAATGCAGAATCAGAGTCGCTGAATGCAGCTGCACAGAAACGTAGCAGTTTTTACTGTTATAATGGGACCTCAAGGACCCGGCTGCTCAGGACAGAGAGAAGAAAGCGCACTGCTCATGATGTTTAGTAGAATTCTACGGCTGAGTGTGTTCTCTGAGCGCTCATCTCCTCATCATCAGCAGTTCTGTCTGTGGGATTCATTGCTGAAGCGGGGTTTCATTATCTTCCTTGTTGGTAATTGGTGAAGCTTCTCCCTGAATGTGTGACAAACAAACAAACACTGATAAATATCACTTTTTTCATCTTTGCATGTTAATTAAGATATGCAAATGTTGAAAAACATCCATTATTCATTTTCGGTAAATAAAGATATGCATATCTCATTTCTAGCACATTTTTCTTCTTCATCTTCTCCTCATTATTATGATTATAATGAGAAACATTTGATTAGATTAGCATGAACCCATCCATCCGAACACCACTTGTTCCTGGTTGTGTTTATTTTCTCTCCATCGTAGTGACTGATGTGAGTATTAGAGGGTCAGAGCTGAGAGAAGGGAAATGTAGCTCAAGATGTTGGACTGGTGATCAGAATTAAATCTCAGGACCACTAAAGCTGCCACTGCTGGACCATCAACTGCTCAGTTGTATAAATGAGATCGCTCTGGATAGGGACACCTGCCATAAAGGTAAATGAGTGAAACAAGGTCATTGTCTCTCTCTCTCTCTCTCTCTCTCTCTCTCTCTCTCGTCCTGTAATAGTGTCTGATCTGCTCAGGAGTCACCGCGAGACCTGAAACAATCAGCTGAAATGATGAACAGAAACAAACTGCTGTTCTCTACCTAAATCATCCAGACATCAGCAGATTGGATTCCTTTTTTTTTAATTTTCTATTTAATGAATAATTAAAAATCACCAGCAATAACTAGGAAAAGATTTTGACTCGGCTCTCGTACGCATCTGTGTGCACTTCAGCTCTACAGCATTCAGTGTTCAGAAGAAGAAGTAGTAGTTTTTTTTATTTATTTTCTGGGCTTATGATGACCTAAACCTTTGAGGAAACATCTAGACCTTGTGGTTTGGTAGTGTTTTTGGAGGCTGATCGCTCGCTCTACACACAAATTTTCTGTCACGATAAGGAACATCAGTAAACTGCATGAGAAAAAATTTTCAGTGGTAAAGTGATAGCAGACTGTATGACATCCTCACAGCTTCTCTTCATCATCCCAGTATTCCCCTGGCCTCGTCTGACTTTGACCGGTTTTCCAGATTGGTTTGCTTCGCTGTGGGGTGCATTTTTGTGGCTTATTCAAGTAAACAACAACAACAAAAAAAAATCATTTGCCACACAGACAGTCTTCAGACGTGTAGAGGAACGCGGGCTGCAGTCGATGCCTCTGCTCTTACATAAAACTTTCATTTCTTTTTCTTTTTGAAAAAGTTGCAGTGTGTATTTGGTTTTGTTCTGGCTGCTGTGTCAGCGTCAGTCGAGGCCAAGCGCAGAGCTCTGAGGAAGAATTCCATCAGCTCAGAGAGAGAGAGAGCGAGAGAGAGAGAGAGAGAGAGAGAGAGAAAGTTGTTCTTCTCAGTAATCCTTTTGTCCTGGTTTCTAGGAGACGGTGGCTATGTGGCCAAGCACTGTGGCCATTTTGGGTTTTGGAGAATGGAGAATGGATGTGGGGGACACAGTGAAAGGAAGCAGTGAATCGAGGGTGCGGTTGGAAGATGAGAAGCCAGAAGGGATTTTATTTATTTGTCGCTGTATCTCATTACTTCAGACCGTCGGGTTCTTCAGATAAACGCCGCTGCCGAAAGGCCACACACACGGTGGTGGCTTTCTGCTCGCTCTCTGCAGCTCGTCTCTGTGTTTTGCGGCACCTGTGAAATTCGGCCTTGTTTTCCCCCCGTCAGCTCTGTGGCTCCTGAAAACCTCTGTTTAAAGACACTTCCTGTGACCTTCAGGGCTGTGGCTCCTATACAGGCGTGTATTCTTGTAGGCAATGTGACTTTCAGATATATTAGAGTTATATACAGGTCATGAATAAAACTCTTTTTCTGTGGTGTATTTCATAAGATTTCCCTTCAGAACCTGTAAATTAAAATATGAATATAAAATACAAATTTGAGACTTAGAAAATGTACAAAAGTTTAGTTTTCACATCCTATTCATATAGCGAGTTTTCCAGGGAGTGTTGAGGTGATGAGGGTACAGCTAGTCAGGCCCTGCTAATGTTAGCTCGCTGGAATCCGTTAGCAGAAAGCGTGTTAGCTTCTTTATAGGAGGTCAGTCACTTCAATAGAAGATAAAGACTTTACATGCCGTAACCTCGTCACTTCACTTCATTAGCATGAGAATGAGAGAAGATGCGATCGGCTAAATAATGAGCTCCACCTCTCTGAAAGCAGTTGCTTTTTCCTGGCCATGTATTCAGTATTTGAGAAGAAGTTAAGAAGAACTAAAAAAAACGAGACCAGAACAATACAGAAAAACAAGAAATGCATTTACTGACAGGATGTATATCATTTAAAGATACACAATTTATAATCATTGTCTGGTTTGACCCCTAAACGTACTGTCACTCCTCCTGCACACACACACACACACAATGTCCTCCTGCTGACACAAGCTGATGCAATGAAAGCCAGCTGCTTGTGGAGACAAAGGCCATGTTTCCAGCACATGGACCTCGTTCTCTTTTGTGTAGCTGCAGCAGCATCGAGCCTCGTTCTCTCTTCCTCTCTTCTCTTTTCTTCCACTGGAATTCCTTTCTTTCCTTCTCTTTCCCTCGGCATGTCAGTCACACTAAAATGATGAACCAGGGCATATTCACACATGTAAATAATTAATGCGGGATCAGTGGAATCACAGACGTGGCCCATAACCTGACGTTCGTTTACTGAAGCTGCAGCAGAAACATGACACTCGCCTGACGCTGGGTGAGGCTCAGCACGCTGTAGTCATGAAAGATATCGAGGTGATGAGATAATTCAACTAAACATCTCCTCCTGTCCAGACCTCAGACCTCAGTTTGGTGATGAACCCTAACAGGCTGATTAGCAGTGGGAGATCATTAGGATACGGTACCATATGGAACCAAATCTGTGGGTGAAGCAGAACAGCGTGAGTGAGAGAGATCTCTAAAACGCACTTCATCATTATGAGGGTTCTCTGAATATCCACTGAATATCCGGTGATGTTTACTCCATTTCTATTCTATTCTATTCCATTCATTGTGTATTTGAGCACTGCAGTTTAACATGACAGTGCACTAGTATGAGTCATAATACCAAGATAAATCAGAAGATTCCCTGATATTATCTTTTTCCCAGAGGCCAAAAAGAAATGGAGTTTGCTCCTGTTTTTGTCGTGTCCATGGTGATCACTGAATCTCTTTGTCATGTCCCACTCCAGAGTGGTGGTTAATATGAAGCTCATATGAAAGTAGACACTCTTTGAAAACTATATTCATAGAAAAGTAAACAAACAGAAAAGGATATTTTTTTCCCCCAAAAAATGTTTTTATCTTCAAAGTAAATGATGATAAGGATCTAAGGTGTTATCTTCATCCAGTCGTTATTTTCTGTGTAAGGTTATCCCACAGAGGCGTTATCTTCTGTGTACTGTATGCCATAGAGGGGGAAAAAACAAACTAAGATGACGATGAAGATGAGTCCTGACTCGCATCCAGCAAATCATTTGTTTCTGTATACAGATTGAATACGTCCCGTTAGTCCGTTTTCAGTCCAACGAAAACATGAACTGTTTTTGACTGGAAGCTCCACCCACTGCTCCGCCCCCATCTCACCTGCGCTGGTCTGGACTCATTAACGTAATTGAAATATCTTTACACTCAGTGAACATTACAGTTAAGTAATAACGCACCAGCTTGTGTTTGGATCTGGATTTTCCTGCTCAGGTCACGGGCTGGACAGCTGGTGGAACTTCAGGAAACAAACTGGTTACAAACAAGCGTCACCGTGTCACTGTGAGTCGGAAACTGAGGGGAAAGCGTACGGTCGTATCCTGCTCCAGCAGCTCGGTGTGCCAGCGGCTCGTATGGTCAGTAGCTCTGAACTGTTTCCTCTGTTGGAGTTGCTGAACACGCAGAGAGGAAGCGTGCCCTTCTATTACACACATCCTTTCTTAGAAAAAAAAACCCCCAGAAAAAAGCATTATATGGATATCGCCTAAGTTATAACTACAGAAGTGAAATATTTTCCATCTGCGCACCCCAGCATCCTGAGCAACAAATACACACAAAGGCATCATCCAAATACAAGCCCCGATTATACAACAGGCAATGAAATATAGTCAGTGCTCAACACTTTGCACAACTCTTGATTTGTGGGTATTAAAAGTAAAATGGACGGACGCATGCTTTTGACTGAAATGGTCAGATCTGTGCTTTGACAGTTTGAACAAATTTTTTGAAGGACAATGAACCCACACTAACAAGGATCAAGCTGGTTTATTTTCAACGTTTGACATTTTGCGTGCTTGAAGAAACCAGGGCGATGAGAGTGACACACACACACACACACACACATACCTGCGTGCTTTATATACACCTGGAGGATTAAAGGAACATCCACTGGACGGCATGTCAGAGCCAAATCATCTGTCCAGCAGGTCAAACTGTAAAATGTTTAGTGAAACTCACTGAAATCTGTGTCTCTCCTTCAGTCCTTGTCATGATGCATAATAATAATAATAATAATAATAATAATAATAATAATAATAATAATCAGTAAACCCATGACCTCACATTCAAAATATTTTACTAGTCTGATTTTTAAACCTCTAGTTGTATCCCATCAGTTCTGCTTACATTTTAAGAAATTCAAGCTTAACGTCAGCTGCTTTTTTCTCTGTATCCATCATATGTGAGTTCACGTGTGACTAGTTACCAGATCACTAAATTACTAGTTACCAGCTAATCATTAAGAAAATAGGTCCAATTTGTCTGTTTTTTTTTAAAAGAAGGAATGCATTAAACCGAGTTTTTTATGAATCTCTTTATGTGTAGAGGAAGTGTGTTGCTGTGCAGTTTATTGTTGTAAAAATTATCATAGCCTTGTTATATGTTCCTTAGTGCCCCGGTGCTCATGACTGCTGTGGTATTTGTCGTAGCCTCGTTATGAACCATAAACAGCGACATGTTTATCTCTGAGAGCTTTGAGGGTATGAAGGGCATGAGGAAGTGATCTGTAAGACACGCTGAGCACAACAAGGCATTTTTTTCTGCGCTCTTTAGCGAGAGGTGGAGGTTTTCTGGAGCTACACACTGTTTCCCAGTGATGTGGTGGTGGGAGCGGTGGTGTGTTTGGATGGTGAAGCTGCTGACTGAGCTTTGGCTCCTCGCTCGTTCTCCTCACGCCTCTGGACCCTTACACTGTTGCTGCCGTTTCTGCTGCTCACATGATTTACATTGATCTGTACGAGTAATCCGAGAGAGTCGTGTCGGTGTTCCGTCTGCTTTTGCATGCTGATGTTTTCTGTTTGTTTTTAAAAGCAGATGAGGATTTGAAGCTTGAACCAAAAATGTGTGCAGTGAGAGTGTTGGCCTGTAATTCTGCGGTTGGTGTTTGGAAATAGTTTAGTTTTTATATGTTTCTCTCTCAGCTGACGTTGAATTATTCGAGGCCTTGAGTCATGTTGCAGGAATCTGATCTTTCTGCAAATATTCTGCTAAGTCGTACACTAGCCAAAGCAAACTTTCAGAGTAATGTTCATTTTACTGAGGAGCAGCTTGAGGTTGTCTCTCACTGCTGCTGTTCCTCATGATCCTGGAGATTGCTGTGGATAGAACCTTTCTGGTGTTATTAATGATTTATAATCCCACTCTCTGTGTTTATAATGATTTATAATCTCACTCTATGGTGTTTATAATGATTTATAATCCCACTCTCTGGTGTTTATAATGATTTATAATCCCACTCTATGGTGTTTATAATGATTTATAATCCCACTCTCCGGTGTTTATAATGATTTATAATCCCACTCTCCGGTGTTTATAATGATTTATAATCCCACTCTCCGGTGTTTATAATGATTTATAATCCCACTCTATGGTGTTTATAATGATTTATAATCCCACTCTCCGGTGTTTATAATGATTTATAATCCCACTCTCCGGTGTTTATAATGATTTATAATCCCACTCTATGGTGTTTATAATGATTTATAATCCCACTCTATGGTGTTTATAATGATTTATAATCCCACTCTATGGTGTTTATAATGATTTATAATCCCACTCAATGTTGTTTATAATGATTTATAATCCCACTCTATGGTGTTTATGATGATTTATAATCCTACTCTATGTTGTTTATAATGATTTATAATCCCACTCTCCGGTGTTTATAATGATTTATAATCCCACTCTATGGTGTTTATAATGATTTATAATCCCACTCTATGGTGTTTATAATGATTTATAATCCCACTCTATGGTGTTTATAATGATTTAGAATCCCACTCTCCGGTGTTTATAATTATTTATAATCCCACTCTCTGGTGGCACCCAGATGAGGTTCCCTTTTTCAGTCTGGTTCCTCTTAAGGTTTCTTCCTCATATCATCTCAGGGAGTTTTCCCTTCACCACCGCCACCACTGACTTGCTCATCAGGGATAAATTTAAAATGTATATTTTTGTAAAGCTGCTGTGAGACAATGTCCATTGCTAAAAATAATATAGAAATAAAACTGGAGAGCGTTCTGGAGTGGGGTGTTGTGCAGGTTCTTCCACGCAGACATGACCTTAAAACAAACGCAGCTAATGGAGTCACAAATGAATCGAGTCTAGCGCTTGTGATTAGCATGAGGTCATGATGAGGTGCAGCTCTGACCATTGTTATCATCAACTTACTGTAGTTGGTTTTAGCGCTCGATGTGTGTGTGTGTTTGTGTGTGTGATTACCAAAGTGTCAGATTGTTGATATCAGGAAGCAGAGGAGAAAGAAAAGAGATGACTGAGTCTGAAATAACAGTGGAGCAGCCAACTCTTATTTCACTATGACCCTCTGACGACTGAAACAAAGTCTGCTCTTCACCGATGCTCTGTGTTAGATAATAAGCCTCTAACACACACTTGATTACTTTAGCTGTGATCTTTGCTGCTCGAGCAGTTCTCTCATGCTCTCCAGATGAACCCTGATCTCCACTACAAGCAAATATGTAGACGGCATCTGTGCTGTTTTGCTGTTATCTGAGTTCATAAATGTCCTGCACCTGATCAGAGGCGTCACTGACCGTACAACACGTCCAGCTTTTCTTCGGAGTCACGTCACATCGAGGACAGATCGTGGATAAACATACTGGAGATTGGAATAGATTTTGTCACCAAATCGTTTATTTTGTGTGTTAAATAAAGATAAAGCCTTAACTGTTTTAATAGAAATCCAAATGCTTGATATACATACATGACGTGTCCTGGTGATGTGATGACCCATGATGAGTCAGTAGAACCGCAGAACAGCTCTCTTGGTTTGTGATTTGATGATGATGATGATGATGATGGTGGTGGTGGTGACTGTCTAGCCCATCCATCTGGTGAGTTGAAGATAAGACTTCCTCTTTGTGTTGTTTCTTCCTACACATCATACTAATATAGAAGCTTCTCATTCCCACTGGTTGAGTGGTGCGAGTGTTGTACTTTCCCACAGTCTAAACACACAAGCTAGAGGCTGGATTTTGATTGAACTCCCTGAATATTTGTGGACGGTTAATATAGCGCACATACTGAATACACACAGCTGAATATATGTGTGTTGAAAGAACATTAGCGTGCAGTTTAATGATGTTTATAAAAGGTCAATGAAGTCACTCCAGAATTACGCATCTAACAGCACCAGTGTCAGATCATCTTCCTCTTATAGTTTGTGTAAACACATCCTTTTGGCTACAAGCTGTTCAGGTTTAACCAATCAGAATCAGGCATTTTCAGAGGTTAGCATCGAGGTTCAGCTAGTGCAGGCTGGGGGAAAGACGTGGTTTTTATTAGATAAACCATAACTTCCCCTCATTACTAACATCTTATCTGAGTCAATTTCTGTGGAACTGTAGTAACCGTCCTTTTATCAGTCGAATCGGACAGTAGATCGGACTTTAAAGGATTAAAAATAATGCAGTCACAGTGTCGTCGCCGCTGCTGCGATCTCACGTCCATCACTCAACATGTTGGTGTTTTATTTCCTCCTGGCTTTTCCACTGCACAGCAGTTAGGGAATAAAATGCTTTAAGATGAATTACTGAACAATAAGCTCACTTTTTGGCAGCCTGTGCTGTACTGTGACGCTCTTGAGAGTTTTAAAGAAAAAAAAAACGATCGTCCAGTTTTCTGCCGAACTAATTCAGATTTATTCTCCTTATACTGGAAGGAATTTACACAGCAAATTGTCTGAGCGTGAAACGTGTCAGATTTGTCCTCTGATTTTCTCAGTCTTTCAGGAAGGAGGTATGTGAATCGAAGCATCAGAGGTGAAAGGTGTTGAACAGCACTGATGCAGGACAGACTCACTGCTGCTTTATTCTCTCTCTGGGTTTCAGTGCCTTTCTCTAGCGCAAAGACTCGTCAAATCCTGACCGCACCGGTCAATCGCTGCGCCGTTTTTATGACCGAACCTAAACAACATCTTACTCTTTACCTTGGAAAGGGGCATGTGGTTCTGTTGTAAATAATCAGAGATCATTTCATTCTTTCCTACACGTCTTAGCCCTGTAGAAGGCTTTATGTGTTTATATTGTGTGTGTGTGTTGAATGAAGAAAAGTAAAGATTGATTAGCTCGTATTAGCTTAGAAGATACCAGACGTGTGCATGGAAAGCTTCATTAAAGGTTTTATACAAAGGATAAATCCAAAACAGTAGCACAAACCGTTAACAGTTGAAGCTGTCAATCTAAATCTTTTTTTTTTTTGTATTTACTATTTTTAGACTGAGAGAAAGCAGAAATCTAAGCAAGATGTTTCCTGTGATAAAGTTTCAGAAAGCTGTGATGTTTAAACCCCACATCGCGAGCAGCACTCAGACCTGCATGCCAGTGATTTACTTCCAGAGTCAGTGTCACATCTGAGCAATTTTTAAGAGATCTCTCATGTTTCTAGCTGATTTGCTGCTCTCGTTTCCTGCTCCAGTGATTTACTGCCTGTTCCATGGCAACCCGGTTGTTTTCGCTGAAATCCGTTAAAGCTGCAGAGCTTAAGATGGACTCGCTGTTTGTCCGGAAAGCTGCTGCTATAAGAGAGACTGTGGAATAAAGTGGGATCTGAGATTAGATTCCAAACCTCAGATATGACATGGATTGGGTGAGGAGGAGCAAACGTGTCGTCTAGTGACTGTTTTAGACATAAACAGCTTCTAGTTTTCTGTTCAGTGAAACGTGCTGCGTGTGTGTGTGTGTGTGTGTGTGTGAGATGGGTATGAGGTCAGGGGTGATGTGATGTTTGGTTATTAACAGAACTGTGTCTATGGTGATATGAACACAGATACAGATAACATTTTGTGTGTTTGTGTTGTGTTGCGTTTCTGCTCCTGCTTCGTAAAGTGATTTTGTCCTCCTTTTTTCACATCGGTAAGAGAAATTAAGCATGAATGGGTTTGATTTTTGCTGGAGAATCATCATCAGGTCATTTTGAATATTGTCATGTTAACAGATTTCAGAGTGACTTTCATGACATTCATGTTTTATTTTTTTTTAATTCTGTTACTGACATGAAAAAACATTGATTATCATCATCATCATCATCCTGAGGAATAAAGCGTGACCTGTGTGGACATATGATGAGGGACGATGTTACAGGAAGTCAGCAGTCACTTTCCGCCTCTGCAGCGGTCGATGCCCGTGAGAGAAGCGGAGAACCGGATGTTCAGTGATCTGTAAAGAGTTGAACTCGAGCTGGTCTTGGTGCAGGGTCAAAGGTCATACATTCCCACTAAATGTGATGGTGCGCTTCCTGCCGATCAATCGGCTTTCAGAGGACTTGCGGGACGGCCAGCGTGTCATCGCGTGTCATCCCCTGACCTCTGTCTATAACGAACCCCTGTCATGTCTCATGAGTGGAGAAAGAAAAAAAATCAGATCACGAGACTCCAAAACGTTTCTCCAAGTTACCCGAGCTATAGATGCTGCCTCCTGGTGGTCCAGCATCAGGATCCCGCGCTCTCATTGCTTCGCCCGGGTTCGATTCCCGGGCAGGGCGCTAACCCAGCCACTGCAGAGTTAACTCTCAGTGCCGGTCCCAAGCCTGGATTAAATGAGAGGTTTGTGTCAGGAAGGGTATCTGGAGTAAAACCTGTGCCAAATTGAAATATGTGGATCAAATTATCCACTGTGGCGACAGGGAGCAGCCAAAACAACAACAACAACACACAAGCTATAGATTCTCCATCCGTAAAAAAAAAAAAAAAGTTAGAAATAATATTACATTTGTTGATAATTAACACATCACTTATATATTTATTTGCTTATTGTTCACCCTGTATTTAGATTTTTAATTTGTTTATCTTTATTTTATTATTATATGACTTTTTATATTTAAAATAGAGAATTTTATTTTTCATTTTAAAAGTTTTAATACAAAAGTTTGCCATCTCATCAGCTGCTTCCAGTTTACCATGTTAGTCATCATGTATATATGAAATTATTTTATAAATGATTAAAAAGAATTTTTTAAAAAGAATATTTCTATCACTCCGTATCTCTCAGCAGCAATTCTGACATATGTAATGTTGCTGCTTTATTTTTTTTGCATCCGTTTCTCGGCTATCTCACAAAATCCGACACAGCGTAGTTTCTAGCTGCATTTTGGCCACTTCAAGTGATAAAAGGATGTGAAAGTGTGGCTTTTGCACCCCATTTCTGTCCGCTTGCTCTTCACACTTAGACACGCCGTGGTTTAACACCTGTCCTTGTCTTTTCTGCAGATCTGTCTACAGCACAAAGGAAGTTTGCAGAGTCGCTGAACGAGTTCAAGTTCCAGTGCATCGGCGACGCGGAGACAGATGATGAGATCTGCATCGGTGAGGCAGCACGCTGTCATCATACAGCTCTGTAACTCTTATCTTTATGAATAGTTTAGCTTTTAAAACATTTATTTACCCCGCATCATGATTTTAGCTGGAGCTTGAAGCAGCCTGTGTAACACTCACAGATTTCGAATAACAGTCATGGTGAAAGTTTTGTCTAAAGTCTGAGGACATCAGTGATGTTGCAACCTGGTAACGATCGACTAAAGACTCAGGACGAGTTTTTCTTGAAGCAGAACTCGGAGTACATAATATCACAATATCACAGTGTCACAATATCTCTTTTTTTGTAGCTGAAATGTTGGAAATTTTGCTCAATGCGCCACAACAGAGTTTCCGTAATCTCTCATGGAAACTCAGTTGGTTTAAGCTGAAGTTATGAGCAGCAGCTTATCAGGTTTAATCTGAAAGGCACAATCTCTAATGAACACGCTGCTTCTCCATAACTGCACTCTACATTGACCTAAATACCTTCTTAGCTTTAAGTTCGGGTTCCGAGAGAGTGTGTAGGGTTTATTATACTGTTAAAATCTAGAACGTTTCTCCTGATCTAGAACATATTGTTTATCTTGCATTTCTCTGGAATCTTATTCATTCATCCAGCTTCAGTGAACACTTCTGGTCAGGACACACACACACACAGACACTCACACAGACACTCACACTCGCACACACATATTAAATACCTTGAATAAATAAAAACGTCTGTAATATTTCTCATGTCTTTGTTATATACCAAATAGAAAAGCATTGAGATGATTTCTAGTCGCAATTCAAATGTAATGTGTTTAAGAATTTAAATGAAATGATTTTACGGTAGATAATAATATCTTACAGTAGATAAATCTTATTATATTCACAA
Source organism: Hemibagrus wyckioides (assembly GCF_019097595.1). Lineage (NCBI taxonomy): Eukaryota > Metazoa > Chordata > Actinopteri > Siluriformes > Bagridae > Hemibagrus > Hemibagrus wyckioides. The sequence goes on from NC_080727.1 coordinate 16,435,815, forward strand.
TACAATGTAAGATGAGATTTCAGTGCCCCGTGGACTGCGTCTCGGATATTAACCGGTGAGACAGATCCGCACTGCCGTAGGATTGAGTTCTAACCTTAATATAATACACGTGGAACTCAGAATTTTACTGGGCTGATGTTGGGATTTTCAGCTGGATCGGATCCCGAGCCGGTGGAGCTGCAGGAGGAGAAATCGCCTGCAGGCAGTTGGAGGCTCTTGCACTGCCTCTGTTCCATGTGCTTTTGCCTGAACAGGGAAACTATCAGCTAAAATCAAGTGCAGATTACATTAGTGTGTGTTCTGTGCACACAGATAAAGGTTTAACTCCAGCTCTTCAGTTTTTACTGTTTCGCTGGCAGTTTTATTAACAAATCTTTATATCATGATATTCACTATGTGACCAAAAGTATGTGAAATGAAGTCTCCAGAGACACACACCACCAGCAGGATAAGTCGTACTACAGAACTCAGTGACTTTAGCATGTCTGTTTTGCCACACATCAGTTTGTGAATTTCTTCTCTAGCTCTACCCTCATCATCCATCATACAAACTCACAGAGCACAGCCGCTGAACCTGTGAACAGCAGGAGAACTCTCACCTGTTCCCCAATGTCCCTGTGCACAAAGCAGCTCCATGAAGACATGTTGTGGAGGTGAAGGTTGGAGAAAGTGAAAGATCTGGAATGTCCTGCACAGAGCCCTGACTCTGACTCCTCACTGAACACCTTCGGGATGAACTGGCATCTCCTCAACATCCCAACATCAGAGTCTGAGCTCACAAATGCTCTTGTAGCTGAATGAACACACATCAGATACGACGGATACTGTGTGCTCCAGGATCTAGTGCAAAGCCTTCAGAGAAGAGAAGAGTGGAACTCATTGTAACAGGAAACAGGGCGGGGCAGCTCCATATTTAATGACCTGGATTTGTCCACCAAGCTCATATAGGTGTGATGGTCAGGTGTCCACATACCTTTGACCAAGTAGTGTATAGTGTGTTTTGTAGAAATGACTTTGAGTATCATGATATGATATATTTGTTACGTCACCTAGTCCAAAGTCTGGGGCAGAGGGGACAGAGAGAGAGAGAGAGAGAGAGAGAGATGATCCTCTGCTACTTTTAGGAAGTTTCTATCCTGCACCACTGTATAGCAGCTGGCTTGTTAGTTGTTGCTGAGCTGAGACTTTCTTTGATGTGTCCATAAATATTTTGATCTTTATTCCAGATGTGTTTCAGATTTTGTCTTCGCTGGAACTTAATATACAACTTGTGTGTATGTACCTCACCCCTGTGACCTGTACATGACTGACTGCTGATCACACTCTTGCTATGCAAATGCCAACATGTTGTGTAGTGAGAGTTATGTAAGAGAATTGTGTGTATAATTCCTCGTGCACTTGTACACACACACACCGAGACCTTTACACAAAGATGCCTAGTGACATAAATACAAACAAATACCACTGACGCTCAGCCGCCTTTCTCGCATTTGTTACTCTTTTAGTAAAGTTGTGTGTAAATATATTTCCCCTGGATTTACAAATTTCAGAAAGGCTGATTTTATGTAGGTGTGTGTGTGTGTGTGTGTTGATGAATGAATCAATCATAAAATACCAAGTGTGTACACAGAACAGCTTGTTAGCATGTAGCGACGCCCACAAAATTAATTTCCATAAAAGGAAATGTGCACAGGCAGCTAAGAGCATGAAATGAGTCATGAGGGTAAAGGCTGAAGGGGAAGTTATTTTCATTTACTTCTACACCAATAAATATTAAACCAGCAGCATAATAATAATAATAATAATAATAATAATAATAATAATATGATAATAACAATAATTAATAATTAATAATAATAATAATAATAATAATAATAATAATAATAATTATTATTATTATTATTGTTATTATTATTAATAATAATAATAATAATAATTAAAAAAATAAAAATAATAAAAATAATAATAAAAATTGCTAAATCTTCCATAAGTTAAGGTTTTTCTTTAAAGCTCATGGCTCTGCTCAGACAGACGTCATCCGTTTACACACTGAACGATTATTTTTATTTGGCACACCATAAAGTGTATATACAGGAGAATTGAAGGCTCACAGAAAGCAGGTTTTGGGGTAGAAGATGAAAAGAAACTCTCAGGATACCTCTAGCTCCAGTTATAGTCACACACTGCTAAGTAAAGAGCCCTGTACTGTGGTCTGATGTGTACGAGTCTAGAAGAAAACAAAACTCTTTGTCATTGTTTCTTGTGTTTAACAGCCAGATCACTCCAGGAGTTTGCTGGTGTTCTGCAGAACCTGGAGGATGAAAGGACACGGATGGTGGGTGAACCCAGAGCTTTAATCATCCTCTGCAGCATCAGCCAGAGATTTTGTTGAAACTAACTGCGTCTGATTTTCCTCTTCAGATTGATAATGCGAACGATGTTCTTATCACGCCACTGGAGCGGTTCAGGAAAGAACAGATTGGAGTAGCCAAAGTAAGAAACCTTCTTGTTTTGGTCTCATCACTCAAATAAGGTGTGTGTTTTGTTATTAGACATTTTGGCTACAGTAACCAACAGAAGTGGGTTTAGATACCGGATTAGTTATTGGTGCAGTAAAACTGTGTCCAGTCGGCAGTCGTTCAGTCAGACATCACATCACGTCACATCTGAAAGGTGTATGTTCCAGGAACAGGGAGGAAAATCCGATCAAATCTCAAATCCTGAGCTGAAAGAGTCAGATCATTGACCGTTAAAACACTCCTCAGCTGAGCTCTGAAACTCTACACAATCCCACAAATAAAGTAGTTTATATAGTCATCGTTAAACAGGTAGGTTTAGTTGAGTCTGCTTTCTGAGTAATATCCAATGCAGTGTTACTAGTGACACTTTATTCAGGTTAAATTCACATTTTTAAAGCCACACCGATTGCAAAGTAAAAAATGAAGATGGTACACAGCATTCATCTGCTGTTAGTGTGTAGTTTTATTGTTTTTATGACTCTTTTATTGCCGTAAATCTTTTTTAAGCATTAGTTTCAGAGCCTGAATTAATCGAAATTTCATCTAATTCCTTTATTTGGGAAGGATTTTTGGTGAATCTCTGAACATGCTAAATAACAAACCTCATCCTCCTCATGCGCTAATGGCGTCAACGCTTACTGCACCACACTACCCTCTGGTGGCGTAATGTATAAATAGTGTTTTATTACATTGATGGATTGTGCATTTTATTCAGCAAATACTTCACCTGAAGCTTATCATCACCGAGAGCAAGGCGAGAGAATCAACCCCTAGATGAGAGAGATTTGGTGATATAAACCCTACAGAACTCACGGGAGGAAGTGGAATAAAATTCTAACCCTGTGTGCGAAACAGTAAAAGTTTAATTCCCAACGCATTACTGCAAATCACTTCGGCTCAGTTTTATTTTTATGGCACTTTTAACAATGGAAATCCAGATGTTGATTCAAAATTGGAATCCAGATGCTGATTTTTAACGAGGTGAGGAAAAACTCCTTGAAATGGAATAAGTAAACTGACCTTCAGACGAACCGGTCTCAACATGGAACCCGTCTTCTCCTGATAGAGGGATCGTTACAGGAATCTGAAGTGTATAGAATGCACAAGCATACAAGGCTTGAGATGAAAAAATCTGTGAAAAGAGTCTTGTTTCTATGGCAACCAGGTGATCTTTGTGCGAATTAGGATGCATGACATCATTGCTGTAGAGTGGGGTTATATTCCCTGGACCTCTACACTGTTATTAAGTCTATTTCTCTCTCTCTCACACACACACACACACACACATACACACAGACCCTTATCCCCTCAGGCCAGTTTATAACCGCTCCAGTGGTCAGGCCTGTATTTGTTGGACACGTGCAGGAAGAAAGAGAACAATTACTGCTTTTTCTCTACTGCTCTAAAGTCCCATAACTGTGTGAAGGTCCAGAAAAGTTCAAGTGCTCTGCAGTTCCTTCAACATTCAGACACTTAATTTCCACCTGTAGTGTCCAGACAATTTCACACGTAGGAGTTAGAAGCTGTTTTACACTGGAAATGAAAGCCACCAATGTGGAACCACAAAGCTACACACAGCGAATGAAGGAGACTCTGTGATGTCTGAGATCTCTCTGATGATGATGATGGTGGTGGTGATGATGATGATGTCTCTCTGTAAGTGTAATTTTTATAGTTCCCTGAATACCAAAATAAAAAAATGCACATTAAACCATTTGGCATACAAAACACTGGTGTATTAGTGACCCACAGGAATGTTCCACACTAAAAAAGCAAATCCTGTGATGGGATTCACCTTCAAACCAATCCACGCTGCTGTTAAAGTAGAAAAAAACATGAAGGGTCAGGTGCTGCTTTCTTTCATAAGTGTGTTGAAGTCACGTCACACTGAAATGCGTCATGCTGTGATGTCCAATCACTGTCCTGAGCAGGACTCCGTGGGTGTAGCTATAATCAGAGAAGAAGAGGAGATCCTAACCTCCTGTTTCTCATCACGGTTTAACCTGATCTCTTATTTGAAATAAAATCCAACCTTTTCCAGGTAGAGGAAGTGACTTCCTGTTCATCTCACTTGCTCCTTACACCTGATGTAGTCTAGGGATGTAATGTAGGGAAGTGGTGGCTCAAGCACTGGGTCACTGATCGGAAGGGTGGAGGTTCGAGCCCCAGTACTGCCAAGCTACCGCTGTTGGGTCCCTGAGCAAGGCCCTTAACCCTCCCTGCTCCAGGGGTACCATATCATGGCTGACCCTGTGCTCTGACCCCATCTTCCCAGCTGGGATAACATTGCATCTCGTTGCCTTGTACTTGTACATGTGTAATGACAATAAAGTCTAATCTAATCTATAGATAGAACACTCAGGTGTAAGCTTGTAAATCACTGGATTCCTCTAAAGTTTTTGATGGTTTGTTTTTCTGTGTTAAAGGAGGCAAAGAAGAAGTATGACAAGGAGACGGAGAAATACTGCGCTGTCCTGGAGAAGCACCTCAGCTTATCTGCCAAGAAGAAGGAGGCACAGCTTCTTGAAGTATGCAGCTTTATAAGTGGTTGTGTTTGAAAACATACAGTTAGTAGGAAGATTCTCGTCTTTATGCAGGTGGAGGCTACAATTTTTTTTATTTACTTTATATTAAAAATAAAATTTCCATAAACCTTTTACACACAGAAAAAGTAATAATAATAATAATAATAATAATAATAATAATTATGATAATAATAATAATAATGATGATGATAACAATAATGATGATGATGATGATGATAATAATAATGATGATGATAATACTACTACTACTACTAATATTAATAATAATGACAATAATAATAATAATAATAATAATAATAATAATAATAATGATGATAATACTACTACTACTACTACTAATAATAATAATGACAATAATAATAATAATAATAATAATAATAATAATGACATGAACATGGAAATATTATATGTAAATATTTTTTATTTTTTTGTGCAAATCATCAAAATACATATTAAAATCATGATTATAAATGATTTGTTTTTGTTTTTTTTATTTGGGGCTATAACTCTATTATTTTATTTGACTTGACTTTAGTTTCAGTGCACAAAGCTCCGCCCCCTAACCAGTGAGGCTCAGCAGCTGAGTTTCTAGAATAATCATCTGTGTTTGCCAGAATGAATAGAGTATTAAAGTAGAACATCGTGTGAATGAAAAATGAATTTATTTTCAGGTTTGGGAATACTCAGGGGAATATTTGTGTCTAGTTATGATTCGCTTAAAATAAAGCAATAAATGCTGGATGATGTTTTAAACAAGCTTGAAGACTTTATAACCCTCATTCTACTGTACTGCTGTCCAGATGCTCTGATGTGGTGTTACGTATCTTAAGCACTAACATGGCTAACGTTTACCGTGCTGGACACTTAGTATGCTTGTTATTATTTTGAATTATAGTCGTAATTGTCAGCTTTGTGATTTGATTCTCAGGCAGACAGTCAGGTGGATCACGTGAGGCAGCATTTCTACGAGGTGTCGCTGGAGTACGTGTTCAAAGTGCAGGAAGTTCAAGAGAGGAAGATGTTTGAGTTTGTGGAGCCGGTAAATACAGACACGCTGCACATCAACTTAAATTGACATGTTTTCCATTTGACTGAATACAGAATTATCTAAAAGCGTTGTGAAACTTTTGCTGGAGTGTGTTAATGCAGTGTAATGAAAGGAAGGATGGAATGATGTTCATGTTTCTCCTTCTGCTTTTTTCCGAAGCTGCTGGCGTTTCTGCAGGGGCTCTTCACGTATTATCACCACGGGTACGAACTGGCCAAAGACTTCAACCACTTCAAGACGGATCTCACTATCAGCATCCAAAATGTAAGTGACCTTCAGACAGATGGTGGGATTTTACTCTGCTCCAGAGCAGCAGGAAAACGATCATTTCCACCATGCAGGCATAGGGAGATTAGAGGAGAAATGAAAGGTTACCAGTGTGAAGTCAGGAGCTGCTTCTAGGCAGAGACAATCACACAAACAGCTGATTCTGGATTAATAGATTTGTTCGGGTTTTCAGACGCGGAACCGTTTCGAGAGCACGCGGTCAGAGGTGGAGAGTCTGATGAGGAAGATGAAGGAGAACCCGCACGAGCACAAGAACATCAGTCCTAACGTTATGGAGGGTTACCTGTTTATCCTGGAGAAACGTAAGCGTCGATCCTCTGTTCACACAGCAAGCACTTCATAATAATTAATAATAATAATAATAATAATAATAATCACTTAATAAAACACTTCACATTACAGAAAAGTTGTAGGGGAGTGATCAGCCATCACATGATGTGATATGAATATCTGGAAGTGTTTATTTCTCAACAACTTGCTACCGATTACAGTTTTCTTTAACCTGTTACAGAATGCTTTGTTGTCCGTTTATCATTACATTCAACAAGGACAAACCTTCATAATTCAAGTTTTTTAAGATCCTTCATTATAGCAGCTATAAACACTCACAACATCAGCAACTTCCCACAGAAAACATAAAGCAGCAGCTGAACTGAGACTCGAGTGATTATAAACAGAAAGATTCACCTCATCAGTGTTTTTCTTTCTTTGTTAAAGAAGTTCACTTCCAGAACAAAAATCTACAAATCATTCCCTCACCCCCTTGTCATCCAAGATGTTCATGTCTTTCTTTCTTCAGTCGTAAAGAAATGATGTTTTTTGAGGAAAACATTTCAGAATTTTTCTCCATATAGTGGACTTCAATAGTGCCCTGAGTTTGAACTTCCAAAATGCAGAATAAATGTAGCTTCAAAAAGCTCTAAACGATCCCAACCCAGGAAGAAGAGTCTTTGCGACGTACTACGTGATCACGTCGAAAGGTCATGCGTGATGTTGGTGGAACTACAGACCCAGTGAACATGCAAAGACCAAGGAAGTGTAAATAAGTCTTTACTAACAAAAAGGTACAACAATGTTGGACGATTATGAAGTTGTAGGAGAAAATGAGATGGAGGTTTTCTCCATATCCTACCTTACCTATCCACACTAGTAAACACTGGGTCTGTAGTTCTGCCTAGGTCACACGTGACCTTCCGACGTGATTACGAAGTACGTAGCATCGCGGACACGCATCGCAGTGGTTAAAAAGTATACCATTTTTTATTTTTACCGATGGTTTGGCTAGATAAGAGCCTTCTTCCTGGGCTGGGATCATTTAAGGCTCTTTGAAGCTGCATTGAAACTGCATTTTAGAAGTTCAAACTCAGGGCACCATTGAAGTCCACTATATGAAGAAAAATCCTGAAATGTTTTCCTCAAAACACATCATTTCGTTACGACTGAAGAAAGAAAGACATGAACATCTTGGATGACAAAGGGGTGAGGAAATTATTTGTAGATTTTTGTTCTAGAAGTGAACTTCTCCTTTAATAAACTGTTATTAGTTAGTATTAACGATATCTGAGCGAGTGCATTAATATAAACATGCGCTACTGTCAGAGCTGCTGTCAGAGAGAATTAATCAACACCCGATGACCAGTCAGATTAGAGAATTGAGCAGTGAGATGATGTAAATAAAAGACGTTTGTGTTTCTCACTGTCTCTGCTCCAGGTTCCTTCGTGTCCACGTGGGTGAAGTACTACTGCACTTACCAGCGTGAGTCCAAACGCCTCACCATCGTGCTGTTCGACCAGAAATCTGGAGGAAAAATTGTAAGTCACCTTCTGCGTCTGTGTAAAGCTAGTGCAGGTCCTCTCCTCTCCTCTCCTCTCCTCTCCTCTACTTTCCTCTACTTTCCTCTCCTCTCCTCTCCTCTCCTCTACTTTCCTCTACTTTCCTCTCCTCTACTTTCCTCTCCTCTCCTCTCCTCTCCTCTCCTCTACTTTCCTCTCCTCTCCTCTCCTCTACTTTCCTCTCCTCTCCTCTCCTCTCCTCTCGTCTACTTTCCTCTCCTCTCCTCTCCTCTCCTCTCCTCTCCTCTCCTCTCCTCTCCTCTACTTTCCTCTCCTCTCCTCTCCTCTACTTTCCTCTCCTCTCCTCTCCTCTCCTCTACTTTCCTCTCCTCTCCTCTCCTCTCCTCTCCTCTCCTCTCCTCTACTTTCCTCTCCTCTACTTTCCTCTCCTCTCCTCTCCTCTCCTCTCCTCTGCTCTCCTCTCCTCTCCTCTCCTCTCCTCTCCTCTACTTTCCTCTCCTCTCCTCTCCTCTACTTTCCTCTCCTCTACTTTCCTCTCCTCTCCTCTCCTCTACTTTCCTCTCCTCTCCTCTCCTCTCCTCTACTTTCCTCTCCTCTCCTCTCCTCTACTTTCCTCTCCTCTCCTCTCCTCTACTTTCCTCTCCTCTCCTCTCCTCTCCTCTCCTCTCCTCTCCTCTCCTCTCCTCTCCTCTCCTCTACTTTCCTCTCCTCTCCTCTCCTCTCCTCTCCTCTCCTCTCCTCTCCTCTACTTTCCTCTCCTCTCCTCTCCTCTCCTCTCCTCTACTTTCCTCTCCTCTCCTCTCCTCTCCTCTACTTTCCTCTCCTCTCCTCTCCTCTACTTTCCTCTCCTCTCCTCTCCTCTCCTCTCCTCTACTTTCCTCTCCTCTCCTCTCCTCTCCTCTCCTCTCCTCTCCTCTCCTCTCCTCTACTTTCCTCTCCTCTCCTCTCCTCTCCTCTACTTTCCTCTCCTCTACTTTCCTCTCCTCTCCTCTCCTCTACTTTCCTCTCCTCTCCTCTCCTCTCCTCTACTTTCCTCTCCTCTACTTTCCTCTCCTCTCCTCTCCTCTCCTCTACTTTCCTCTCCTCTCCTCTCCTCTCCTCTCCTCTCCTCTCCTCTCCTCTACTTTCCTCTCCTCTCCTCTCCTCTACTTTCCTCTCCTCTACTTTCCTCTCCTCTCCTCTCCTCTCCTCTCCTCTACTTTCCTTTCCTCTCCTCTACTTTCCTCTCCTCTCCTCTCCTCTCCTCTCCTCTCCTCTCCTCTCCTCTCCTCTCCTCTACTTTCCTCTCCTCTACTTTCCTCTCCTCTCCTCTCCTCTCCTCTCCTCTCCTCTCCTCTACTTTCCTCTCCTCTCCTCTCCTCTCCTCTCCTCTCCTCTCCTCTCCTCTCCTCTACTTTCCTCTCCTCTCCTCTCCTCTCCTCTGCTCTCCTCTGCTCTCCTCTCCTCTCCTCTCCTCTACTTTCCTCTCCTCTCCTCTCCTCTCCTCTCCTCTACTTTCCTCTCCTCTCCTCTCCTCTCCTCTCCTCTCCTCTCCTCTACTTTCCTCTCCTCTCCTCTCCTCTCCTCTGCTCTCCTCTACTTTCCTCTCCTCTCCTCTCCTCTCCTCTACTTTCCTCTCCTCTCCTCTCCTCTCCTCTACTTTCCTCTCCTCTCCTCTCCTCTCCTCTCCTCTCCTCTCCTCTCCTCTCCTCTCCTCTCCTCTCCTCTACTTTCCTCTCCTCTCCTCTCCTCTCCTCTCCTCTCCTCTCCTCTCCTCTACTTTCCTCTCCTCTACTTTCCTCTCCTCTCCTCTCCTCTCCTCTCCTCTACTTTCCTCTCCTCTCCTCTCCTCTCCTCTCCTCTACTTTCCTCTCCTCTCCTCTACTTTCCTCTCCTCTCCTCTCTCTTCTCATCTTGACACACTCATTCTTTCTTTGGCAAAATCCAGTCAGGAGAACACAGTGTTTATTGTGTGTCTGTGTGTGTAAGTGTGTGTCTGTGTGAGTGAGTGTGTGTATGGATGAGTGTGTGATGAGTGTGTGTATACGTGTGTGTATGTGTGTATATGCGTGTGAGTGTGTGTGTATGAGTGTGTGATCAGTGTGTGTATATGCTTGTGAGTGTGTGTATATGTATGATGAGTGTGTGATTGAGTGTGTGTATGTGTGTGTATATGTGTGATGAGTATGTGTACGTGTGTGTGTGAGTGATGAGTGTGTGTATATGCATGTGAGTGTGTGTATGAGTGTGTGTATATGCATGTGAGTGTGTGTATGAGTGTGTGTATATGCATGTGAGTGTGTGTATGAGTGTGTGTATATGCATGTGAGTGTGTGTATGAGTGTGTGTATATGCATGTGAGTGTGTGTATGAGTGTGTGTATATGCATGTGAGTGTGTGTATGAGTGTGTGTATATGCATGTGAGTGTGTGTATGAGTGTGTGTATATGCATGTGAGTGTGTGTATGAGTGTGTGTATATGCATGTGAGTGTGTGTATGAGTGTGTGTATATGCATGTGAGTGTGTGTATGAGTGTGTGTATATGCATGTGAGTGTGTGTATGAGTGTGTGTATATGCATGTGAGTGTGTGTATGAGTGTGTGTATATGCATGTGAGTGTGTGTATGAGTGTGTGTATATGCATGTGAGTGTGTGTATGAGTGTGTGTATATGCCTGATACAGTGACAGGGAATAGATTATAAACTGAGACTTTTAGAGGCATGGGCTGCAGGAAATAGACACAGGAAGTGCTTTGTCTTATCCTGATGGGGCATGGAAACAACAAAAAGTCTAAGTATAAAGTTATATTTATATATAGTTTTATAAAGTTATATTTATATAAAGTTATATTTCATATAAAGTTATAATTGCAGTCACGTTTTCTTTGCGGATTTCACGCCTTTTCATTTCTTTGATTTCAGACACATGCTGCAGATACAGCAGATGAGATTTAGCTAGAATTTTCAGACAGATTACATCATGTCTGTATTGATATGAAGTCCCTTTAATAATTCTCTTTTAATGAGGTGCAGATTCTGATCTACAGATATTATACATTTCATTTCAATTATGACACATAATGAGTATTTTATTAATCAGCATCTACAGTGTGTAAAGATACAGTCTCCAGTGGGTCTGTAGGTCAGTTCTGCACTACACACTTTCACACACTTCTGGTGGTCTGTGTTCACACTCCACAGTCTGAGCTCTTATCAGCTCTCAAGTGTTTTCAGAGCCTTTGTTATTTGTCCCTACTGATAAGTCGTGCACTTCATCTGGCTCACTTCACCTGGATTAAAGGCTACTTCTCATTCAGAGCTAAAGCGTGGGGATTAAAGGGCTACCTGAGAACAAGACGGATGGAAATAGGTGAAGATCTGCAGCGCAAACATGTCTGAAGTGCAGAGACCAGTGACTTTCCATTCTTGTGTTCTGTGAGAGAATGACTAAATAAAACTCATGGCCTTTTAGTATCCTTCAGTGTGTGTTTGTGTGTGTGTGTGTGTGTGAGACTAAGAGCCTGTCTTTGTTTTCCCCTCCCTCTCTTTTTAATAATTAAGTCACAGTTCCTCTCATTAAAGCCAACACTGATTACCTCTGAACTTTGTCCATTCGTTTGCAGCTGAGCTACTAATTACTTTGTGTCTTCATCATTAGTCATCCTCTTAAAAATCTTTAAAATATTTATTTCAGGGGGAGGAGGAGAGCTTCGTCCTGAAGTCTTGCATCCGAAGGAAAACCGACTCCATCGAGAAGAGATTCTGCTTTGACGTGGAGGCCGTGGATCGGTGAGTTGCAGTACTTCGTGAGGGCCACTGCATGGCGCTGTAGTCCACAGAAGAAAACGCACACACACACACACACACACACACACACACACACACACACACTGGAGAAGATTTAGCACAGCAGACTTGGCAGAGATGTTAAACACACAGACTGACACACACAGTGCCAGTGCACAGCTAATTGCTTTGGCTTGTGACGCGACTGTAAGCGAGAGCAGAGAGGAAGTGTGAGGAATTCGCCATTGTGTGGCCTGTAGTGGGTGGAGGAGCTGAGGATGTAGCTGCACATTTAGTTGAAGTGTGTGTTATGTAACATACATGTGTCTGATCATTCATAAACGCTTTGATGTTAGCTGATCTAGAATATGGAAATTAAAGTTCCTACTGAAATGGACTTCTTTGTGGAGTCGCACTGATTTATCGATTGTGGTTGCTTTTCTAGTAGAGATGGACAATGACAGAGAGGAAGACAGACAATTAGGATGGAAACGAGAGAGAGAGAGAGAGAGGGGATCATATGGTATAAACTCCACAAGTATAATTTATTATCAAAGAACAAAACTTCTACTGGAGAGTTCATCAGATGCATACCAAATTTATCAACATGAGATCAAGACATCTCAAAAGGTGCATCTTTTCTTCTTCATTGGGTGGCGAGGCAATTAATTCACGTTAACAAACAGGAAGTGTTTATTATACAATCTCTATGGTAAATACTTGCTCATGAAAAAGATACTGCTGCATCATTGGTGCTTGGACCCGCCAGTCGCTGCTTACAGCTATGTATTACAGCCTTGTAGAGAGAGTTACAGCAGCAGTGACGTCGGAATTTCAAGACGAAAGACGTTTCAGTGGGTGGAACTTTACTGAATTTGGAAATGTGAACTCGTGATGTGTTTGTGTGTGTGTGTGTGTGTGTGTTTTAGGCCTGGAGTGATGATAACTATGCAGGCTCTGTCAGAAGAGGACCGCAAGTTGTGGATGGAGGCGATGGACGGCAGAGAACCGGTACAGTCCTTTATCTTCCCTCACCCCACGGTTACGTTCTGTCCTCAGCGTCCTGTGAAGTGACAAACAACTTCATTGATTTGTTGGATGCATACATTTATTTCACTACATGGTGCAGTCAGATGTAAAGCTGGAAGTTTTCCCACATCTTCAGGAGCTGTGAGGTTTCTCAGTGACATGATAAGCTGAGATTAAAAGACATGTTAATGAGGGAAGGACTTTTTATAGTTGCTTTAACGCTCGTCTCATACATGTTCCGCAGCATTAAATGCTCATTAGTAAATGGAAAAATCTCTTGTGTTAGATACACAATAATAGATTTTAAAAAATATTCCATTTCAGATCAGTCTGTGACACACCATCCTGCTGTTATTCCTTACATAGACAACTCCAGATGTTTTGGCACCCTACTTCAAAGTCAAATGTAATAAATAACAAGCCTGTTAAGCCTACTATTATTTTTTATTATAGTACTATTAATAATCATGATATAATTAATTATTTCATTTCATTTCATTGTCTGTACCGCTTATCTGATCTATCCTCGGGTCACGGGGAGCCTGTGCCTCATCTCAGGCGACATCGGGCATCAAGGCAGGATACACCATGGACGGAGTGCTAACCCATCGCAGGGCAAACACACACTCTCTCATTCACTCACGCAATCACAGACTATGGGCAATTTAGAGACTCCAATCAGCCTAGAAGCATGTCTTTGGACTGTGGGAGGAAACCCACCAAGCACGGGGAGAACATGCAAACTTCACACACACAGTGAGCGGGACCGAGACTCGAACCCAGGACACTTGAGGCGTGACACGTGCTAACCACTAAGCCACCGCGCCGCTTATAATTAATTATGTCATTGTATAATACTATTATGTTTGGAACACGTAAAATGAATACTATAAACATCTATTAAATCAGCACTGACAATATTTAGTGAGTTTATCAATAAGCTTCTTTTATATCTGTTTATAAAACCTGAAACTGAATTCATTTCTGTGTTGATTTGGGTTCATTATTTTGTTAAAAGATCTCCCGATGGCCAATCAACACCTGTTAGTACAGGCAGCGGGTCCTGGGCTAAAAAATCCTTCTGTGTTGCTGCAGATTTCATGAAGCCACCAGATCTCATAAGAGCTGAATTTCAAACCTCCTCAGCTGTGTTGTGTTTTCCTGTAAGAGCTTTTCCTCTTATGTCTCCTGTATGAATTAAACAGGAAGATGTTCAGTTTTTATGCCCTCAGCATCTTGTCTGCACTTTACATTCGATTTGAAAATGATTCTTCTGACCTACACCCACATCGACGGACCCGCAATAGCCGAACAGACTAATCTGAGACCTGCGTCCACACTTTCTGCTGCCCAGCTGCTAAAGCTCCAGGCTTTTAGTCTGATTATATTTTGTATGAAAAGGTATTTCCTTACAGATTACAAAGGAAAGGTAATGGTATCTAGTGCTCCAGCTTGTATGTGATGATGTGACCTTTAATAAGCTCAGTGCTCACCTGCAGGGTTTGTTCGCTCTTGCTTGGTTTTTAATGTTTCTGTCTCTCCTGTCACTGTGCAGGTGTACAACATGAATCGAGACAGCCAGAACGAAGCCAGTAAGTTTAACAGAAACACAGCTCCTAATTCCCCTTCAGTTACCACGTGCAAACACACACCCACTATACACTAGAACACTGTCGAAGCTTCTCTCTCGGTTGTTCTGATCTTTCTTTTGCCTCAGTGGCCCAGCTGGATGTGATCGGCTTCAACATCATCAAGAAGTTCATCTACGCCATAGAGACACGAGGTAACTGATGTTATCAAAGCCCTGAGGGTGTGATTTTTATGTAAATGACTTGCAGAATATTTATACCCATCACCCTTCTAACGTCTGTAAAAATATGTGCGAAACCCAAGTGCATAATTTCATGTATTGTATGCCAGCTCTCTAGGTGAGCGTGTGTGTGTGTGTGATGCTGTGTCTTGATCTGATCAGGAATCGATGAACAGGGGCTCTACAGAATTGTCGGCGTCAGCTCCAGAGTGCAAAAGCTACTGAGCCTCACCATGGGTAAGACACAACAGTCCCTGGTATAAGCTACATGCTACACATGTGTAGAACAGAACAGGATGATAACAGAATGTCGCTTCACTCCTCAGATCCTAAAACATGTGCTGATGTAGAGCTGGAGAGCTCGGAGTGGGAGATCAAGACCATCACCAGTGCCATCAAACACTATCTCAGGTACACCAAAGTGTGTCAAAGTATCCATCACTGTGTTTCTCTCTATTTCTGTCTGTTTGTTATATCCTTTTCTCTTGCTACAGGATGCTTCCTGCTCCGCTGATGACCTACCAGTACCAAAGAAGCTTCATCAAAGCTGCCAGTGAGTGCAGGAGTTGCTTACTTCCTTTCCTTTTCCTTTCTTTTCAATTCCTTTCCTTTCGAGTTCAGAGAAAGTTCTGCGTCTGACAGAACCACTGTGCTGTGATCTGGATCCTGTGCATTTGTACTGTTCATGTGCAGTTTATCACGACTCCTGGCATATATACGTATTAAGCAGAGGTCCGATCCGAGTCACTCGGAGTGTTGCTGCATAACGAATGAGAAGTTCATGTTTTTTTGAGCAACAGTAATGACTGTGATGAAAATAATGTTAAGTATGTGATGATGTGAATACGATGGGGATTAAAGGACATTTTGTGAAAGAAGTGTTCCTTCAGGTCTGTCGTCCTGCTGCGTCCTGCTACCAGGTCTGATCTCCTCACTCAGTGTTCAGACACAGCAGATTCCTCAGCCGGTCTTAATGTGACCCAGTTCTGCTCAGTCAATCCAGGAAGTCCAGGGTCTGTCGTCCCGCAGGGAACAGGAAGTGAATTTTTACACCGCGCCCTTCACTCTCATTCCTTCTGTCTGTTTATGGATGTTTTGTCGTCTGTCTCTCTCTTTCGGTCCATCTCGGTTCTCTCTAATCATCCAGTGATTTTCTGTGTGTCCTGTTTTATTTCACATTCGTGTCACTCACTTTGTCAAGTTTATTTCATTCTTATTCTCTCTCTCTCTCTCTCTCTCTCTCTCTCACTCTCATGTTCACTCTCTTTCTTCTCCCTTCCCCCACGGGGTGACGTGAGGATCTTGTCCTTAAATGAACTCTGCTTTATTCACAAGGCCATGACTTCTCCCTTTCACTCCTCATTCCTTTTTCTTTCTTTCTTTCTTTCCCCTCCCTCTCTGAGTTATGTAAAAGCGGGCTCTGTGCCACCTGGAGCCTGTATATTATCTAAGAGAGAAAGAGAGAGAGAGAGAGAGAGAGAGAGAGAGAGAGAGACTGGAATGTCTTTGTGAGAAAGAGATTTGTATGTGTGCGTGAGAGGAGAAGTGCATCTGGAGTCACGGTGTTCAAAAAAAAAAATCAAAGTTCATACAAACAAAACAAAAATATGTGAGCATGCCTGTGCCCGTGTGTGTGTATGTATGTGCGTGTGTGCGTCGGCACCATTGCTCTACTTCCCAATTCTGCCAAACGTCTGCTCTATATTTAACTCCTCAGCGCTCCTGATATAACTGACATTTCATACTTCGACCATCTCGTGCGCTCACCAGCACCGCATCATGCTGGATCTGCTTCCATCCTCCATCTCTCTCTTTACGAAACTATTCTTCTCATCCTCGCTCGCTCCTCAGGACAGGATTGGGGCGGACACGGCTCCTGACCTTTAGGAGAGAAAAACATGTGACCTATTTATTTTCTCACCGTGGTAGGATCTGTCACTGCAGCTTTAGGTGCTGTGTGTGTATGTGTATGGAAAATGGGACAAAATGGTTCACACAACTGTATGAGTATAGACACACATTCTCACACACACACACAGGAATTGTAACATGTTTAATAAAGGTTCCAGGGTGTGGACTGGGATGGAAGCTAAGCTCAGAGTCGCAGTGCACTTTCTTCTTCATGTGCCGAGTTTGTGCTCAGAGCTCAACATATCAACTCAACTCAAAACCCCACAGTGCTTCAGAATGAAGATCGTAATAAAGTTTCTAACTTTCATTTAAAGCCAGACGAGAGCAAAAAGAGGAGAAGCTGAGAGCCTCTGAGGGCTGAGATATGGAGATATGGAGATATGGAGGTGACTCAGTGGTTGTTTTTTTTTTTCTCTGTGGTTCAGCAGCAACTTTTGAAAATCATTAAAATTCCCGGATGTTTTAGATCAGAACCTGGCTGCTTCTGTCAGGAGGTTAATGTATGAAACCTGCTCTTGATCTTGCTCTTCTCTCTGTCTGTGATTCCTTTGTAACTCTCCCATCTGTCCTCAGTTCTTTCCTCACTCACTCTTCCTCTGTTCCGTATCAGAGCTGGATAATCCCGAGGCACGTGTTCAGGAGATCCACAGCATCGTGCACCGTCTTCCCGAGAAGAACCGTCAGATGCTGGAGCTGCTCATGAAGCACTTGGCTAAGTAGGTTACACGATTCAGTTCCATTCAATTTCTTTTGTTTATTATGAATTAATGATAGACAGTCAGAGCAGTTTTACAGAAATTTCTGTCATTTTACTCTGCAGTATTTCTGCACAGTTATTGGTGCCACAGGAAACCAATAACATTTTCATAAATTTTTAAGTGTCTGATCTGCACACTGTTCAATGCAGACTGAACACTAATCTACTATATATTACTCAAGTTAATAAAATATGCGCTTTTATTCTATAAAATGCTAATAATAATGCTAAAAAAAACAGCAACAAGAAAACAAAATATAGTTTTAGATATAACCTTATTTATAACTTTAGAGTGCATCACTTCTCGGAAATCTAATATTATCTAAATATTTTATCTGATTCATGTTTGTTCAAATATTTAATTAACATTCTCTAGATTTGTATATACCCCGCCCCCTGGAGGCGTGTCTTGCTGTAGAGTAGCAGCTGGCTGTCAGGATTGTTTAGATTGGTTGGGGGTGTGTCATGGTGTACCTGGAACGCTATTTGCTGTTGTGTAAATTAGTCAAGCACATCAGCATTACGTCACTCAGGCTTCCTGTTTGAGAAGAAAGTGCATCAACACACAGAATCACATCACAGCTGAGATGCTGCTTCATTTCATGGGACTTTCCCAGTTTTTCCCCCCATAACAGGTTACATCTAGACTTTTTGCTCAGACAAATCTGACACACTCGTACTGTGCTTTAGTCCCTGCATCAGAAATGTAGTTTACTAAAATGAGCTGTGTGTCCAGGGCACCGGTCAGTCAGTGTGAGAGACGACTAAATCAAAGCCGTTATGATGTTTTTAAATTAACCGCGGTGTTTGTGCAGTGTTGCGAGTCACCACCAGCAGAATCTGATGACGGTGGCGAATCTGGGCGTGGTGTTCGGCCCCACCCTGCTGCGGCCGCAGGAGGAGACCGTGGCTGCAATTATGGACATCAAGTTCCAAAACATTGTGGTGGAGATCCTGATTGAGAACCACGAACGTGTGAGTGTTTAAACCTCTCTATTTTAAAAATATTTCCTGTAGCGTCTGAGAGAGGACACAAAGCACAATGCAGCAACTTAAAACCAATCACAAATTTTTACTCATTCGTGGCTTCATGACTCACAGCGTGTCTGTAAGTGCATAATTCCTGATGTCTCTGTTTTATAAATAATCCGTCTTTATTTTTTTCCTTTTTCTTTTGGAAAAGCTCTTGTGTTCATTTATCCAGCTTTCTTCAAGGGTTTACAGCATGAATGTCGCTTTCTCTTTCTCTCCACTGACACGGACATGTGAAGAAAATGGATCATGACTCTCATGAAGGAGCTGAAAGAGAAACCCAGCCTTCGGCTCTAACTCTTAGCTGTGGCAGGTTGCGCTAAAGCCCAGGCAATCTGTTTCCACACCACTGCCCCATGACAGTAACCTGAGCCGCCAGTCACATGACTGAACCTTGGCCCGATAAGCAGAGAGTGATTTTATCCAGTTTACTCTCGGTGTCCTCACAGAACCGTAAACGGATTTAACATGCAAACATACACGGCCTTTAGTGAAATGGAGAGAGGTGACGGCTGTGTGAAAACAGATCCGTCATTAGCAGGATCAGTGTGTGTTAAACTGCAGATTTATTTACCTATAGATCAGTAAAGAAGAAGACAGGACATATGAAAGTGCAGTTGTGCTTTTGGTGCTGTGCCAACAGCAAACTTTGAATTGATCTGATCTTAAACACTGAACTAATCTCTGACTCTGAGCATCAGTACACGCAGTAATGAGAGCTGCGCTCTAAACACCACGAGTCCAGTCAGTGCTTAATGCTGGACAGAAGATGAAGATGAATATCGAAGTATAAGAACTGGACAAGAACAAGTTCACAAATAGACACACACAAACAAATAGATGTTTCGAACCTTGAGTGAAAATCTGAAGTGTTTTTTAAACATGGCTAAACATTTTAAACTGTACATCCATTTTTACATTTTGTCCCATTTATCTCTTAAGGTACACTATGTTCAGGTAAACAGTGAACCAGCTCATTTTGCAGAGCATCTCTCTCTCTCTCTCTCTCTCTCTCTCTCTATCTATCTATCTATCTATCTATCTATCTATCTATCTATCTCTCGCTCTCTATCTATCTATCTATCTATCTATCTATCTATCTATCTATCTATCTATCTATCTATCTATCTATCTCTCTCTCTCTCTCTCTCTCACACTCACACTCACACTCACACACACACACACACACACAAATGATCATGTCATATTTCTGTCTTCATACCACAGCGATCAGGTTCAGGTTCAGCTACAAATATTTGTAAATATAAAAAAATACTAAATATTTCTCTTCGTCTTTTACTTGCGCTGACTCAAGTGTACAGCATCAGGAGATTCCTCAAACACGTAAATGGTTTAGATTGTCTGTTTCTGTTAATACTGTTTATATAATGGAGAGTAAAATGCCGGTTGCTTTAATACAAACACTGCTGAAATTAATGAAGTGGACCGAAGCACAGAAAATGCGAATTACAGAACACACTCCTCTGAATTCCTTCAGTGTTTGAAATCATTAGCTATTATTAGCTATTATTCGTAGGACTCGGATTACTACTTGGTGTAGAACTTCACTGGGGGAAAAGAAATCACCAATCATTTTCCATTGTTATTAGAGACACTCATCTCTCTGGATTGTTTGGAGATTTATCTCAGCATCGTCTCACTGGGATTTTCACTGCTCATGAAAACAAACAGGATCATGGTGTCTGTTAATCATCAGACCCGCTATGTTGATGTGGGGAAAATGTTTACTCAAACCCGTTAACCTCATGATTTTATTTCCTTCACAGATCTTCAAAGAGACTCCAGTACCTGGAGCGGGACAAAGCAGCTCGCAGACCAGCGTCCACAGGAGGAAAAGCACGGAGAGCAAAGCCCCATCCTGCAGCGAGAGACCTCTCACACTCTTCCACACTCCCACACACTCCGAGAAAGAGCGGGGTGAGGACCTGTGGGGATTAATCCTCTGCTCCTGCTCATGATTTGCAACTGGATCTCTCTTTATCACACTGTTAGCACTGTAAACATTATTTATGGATGTCCTGAGGGATCCTGTAGCCCTTTGAACTAAAGTGTTTTTATTCTGTTTTGTTCCCTGTAAGTGAGATTTCTAGTTATTCTTGGAAGAGAAGGCAGATAAAAATATCAAGTGTTACGCTCAGTTAAATCAAGCTTTGACATTTCAGAGCTTCCTCTGTTTAACCTGAGCAGTTATCAGATCTCTCCTTGTTGACGGTTTCTTTATCACCAGCAGCAGTGGATAAGAGGAACAGCGTGCACCTAAACTCTGAACCACAGCCAGCGCTTTCTTCACTCAACTGCAACAGCAATCAGAACTGGAACAAGTTTATTAACCTCAGCAGCGGAGACGGAGAACAGGATAGTCTTCTTCAGGCACGTCAGAGCAGATCTAATTCACAGTGAGTACAGAGACACGCTCACACACACAAACACACACACACAAATACATGCACATGCACACATGTGCGCACACACACACACACACATGCACAGGTGCACACCTATGCACACACACACACAAACAGACACACACATACATACATGTATGCACACACACTAAGGGAGGAGTTGGTGGTTGGGGGTTTAGGTGGTCGAATCCATCCATTAAAATGTTTATCGTGGAGAGAGAGAGAGAGAGAGAGAGAGAGAGCGCGAGAGCACACACTAATGTTTTTTGTGCCCCTATATTAACCTCATCTGGGGAGGGAGAGGGATCTTTATCTCTCTCTCCCTCTCTCTCTGTCTCTCTCTCTCTGTCTCTCTCTCTCTCTCTCTCTGTCTCTCTGTGGGGATGGTATTGAGTTTTTGGTGAGTCTGGCTGTGAGTGCTTTTCATTTCCAGTTGTTAATGAAGGAGAAGGACAGGGTCAGGTGACTATGGGATGCAGCTCAGTGTTTTTTTGTACTTTAAGGCTCTTGTGAGCTCACAGGTGTCTAATTTTTAGATTTTCTCTATGGGAGTGTAAGCGGTAAACAGCCAGAAGGTTGCATTAAAGCTTGCAGCACTCATTAGTAAAGCATCAGGTGCATTAAAATGACTAATTGCTGAATTTTGACAGAGGAAAGGGATGTTTTTCACTGTCCAGGAGAAGCACACTGTGAGCACTGTTGCCTAGAGACCGTGTTCAGTGTTCAGGTCAGTTCAGTGAACGTGAATGGATTATTCAGGTGAAAATAAGACTTTATTATTTTAATGCGTACCTTTTTACATTATCATAGTCCGTGACGTCAGTGATCAGGGTGTTTTTTTTTTTTCTTCTTCTTCTTTCAGATCCGTTAGATGGTGAGAGTTTTAGCTGCTGGCTGTTTGAGGTTTTGCTACCTGAACAGAAATTGCAGCATCTTTACACATTCACCTAATCCTCTCGATTTTCTCTCAGCAATTACTTTTTTTTTTTTTTGCTGGTGTTGTTGATTTGACTCTTCTCATGACTCAGGCCTCGGGTATGTTCTTGGAAAACTGTGTGAAATATCTGTCCCTCTCTCGTTGTTTATCAGGGTCCTGCACCCTTCTGCCTTTTTGCTGGTTCTTGCTTCCAAAGCACCAGAGCTCAAGATCAGGGAAACTATGGGATCGTTTTATAAACACGTCCTCAGTTTATAATTAAAACGTTTTGTCCCGGGGCACTTCAGTGTTCTCAGTATTATATTTGCATATTCTCACATGCAAATAAAGTTATGAATAACTGCATGATTGCAATGATGTGTTTTGCATTACATATACATTAATTAACCTTTGGGGCTGCGTTTGGCTTTAAAAGACTTTTAAAATGTTTACTTCGTAAGTCAACAGGAACTGATCGTCTTTGTATTTTACTTTAACATACCATATTTACACAATGAACCAAAAACAGTTTGGAAAAATTGGTTCTGATTATGATGGTGATTATTTCCTGTTGGTTTATGAGAACACTTTTATTATCAGATGTAATCTGTGCGATGGTGAGCAACACAGCAGCTCAGGGATGGAGATATCTGTCAACATGAGCGTGGACATGAGCGACGTAAACACTAGCTGAAGATTATATGAATATGCAGTGATTAGTAACTCGAGTGTCATTACTGTTATACAGAGTTATCTCCAATAATCACTGAAATGAAGCACTTCTGCAGCTTTAGAGCCAGAGCTACGAAGTACGAATTGCCTTATGAATGTGAATGTGATCGCCATGGCAACCTTCAATCGGATCATCGTCAGTTTGTACGTGTCCGAAGCGATGCAGAAAAATGGAGCCTGAAGACTGTTCACATCCTGTGAGTGGACAGTCGGTCACTACTGCAGTGTGTAACGGGGGTTTGCACTTCATCAAACCTGGAGCGAACTTCTCGGATTTAGTAAACAAGTACGCAGTGTGCGCGTGAAGACGTGCAGCCTTCTCATTACTGATGTGGTCAAAAGTATGTGGACATCGGAACATGAGCTTGTTAGACATCCCATTCCAAAATCCAGAGCATTACATTACAGAGCTGCTCCTTCCTCTTTCTGTGAAGGTTTTCCGGGAGTGTACAGTGTCTATGGGGATGTGTCTTCGTTTAGCTACAAGAGCATTAGTGAGTTCAACATTAACACTGATGTTGAGGAGACTCCAGTTCCAGTTCATCCCCAAGGTGTTCAGTGGGGTTGAGGTCACATTCTTCCCCAAACAGCTGCCACATTCTAACACATCTTTATATCCTGTAGCTTGAATATTCCACGTTGGTGGAACTAAAGGGCACAAGCCCTTGAAAAACAGCCACAGACTGTTATCCTCCTCTGCAACACTTTACTCTTGGCGTTTCTCAATCTCCTGGCAGCCACCAAACCCAGATTCCTCCATCAGACTGCCAGAGAGTGATGTGTGATTCATCACTCCAGAGAGTCCAGTGTCAGTGCTTTACACCGCTCCAGCTCCCACTCGGCGTTGTGTGTCATGATCGTAGGCTTGTGTGAAGCTGCTTGGCCGTGAAATCATTTCATGAAGCTCCTGATGCTCAGGTCATGTGCTGACGTTGCTTCCAGAGGCAGTTTGGAGCTCTGTAGTTAGCGATGAAACAGAGGATAGGATTTTTATGTGTGACTCATCAGGCTGCTCTGTGAGTTTGTGTTCTATTGCTGCTCCTTATTTTACAGTATTAGCTCTTACAGTCGAGCAGGGCAGGAATTTCAGCATTCAATTCTTCAGTACAACCCATTTTACTGCTGGTATCTGTCTGTGGAGCTCATGAGGCTAAGTGCTGGGTTTTGTTCACCTGTGAGCAAACACTTGACCTCACTCATTAGGAGGGGTGCACATACTTCTGGCCATATAGTGTATATATCTAGGATTAAATATTTTGTGGCAAATGTACCATATATGATCAATAAATTTTAATGAACTCTTCTTTTTTTTCTATTCCAGTCAAATTCCAAGAACTCGAGGTAGCAGTATATCAACCAGGTAAGAAAGCATTGTGTCATGATTCATTCATCAGACTGACGTAAAAGGAGAACGCTGAGGCCTCGATTTTTATTATAATTTACAGTAAATAGAAAAGTAAACCTAAGAACCAGATTCAGGACAGGTCGGATTTGATTTGTGTCTCGTTTCAAACTGAAATGGATTGCGATGTGGAGACACTCAGGCTAGCAGACGTTAGAAGATCCTGTAAAGAGATGTAACACTACTCAGAGAGCCTCAGATTCCTGTACTTTACTAACAGAAGAGTAACTGAGGAACCTTACGTTGGATCTGAAATGTTTTTCTGATCACTAAGTTTAGAAAGAGCGGGTATTTGAGTCAGTCTTCCTGTCAGCTCTGGTGTTTCTCCACTTAACCTCTCGTATTAAGCACTGCGGATGTTTTTGTGTAAACTCCAGAGTCTGTTTTGTTTGAAAATCCCAAGAGTTTCTGAGGAACTCAAACCAGCCACCATGCCCCAGTCAATGTCACCGAGATCTGAGATTTCTTCCCTGTTCTGATGTTTGCTGTGAACATTAACTGCAGCTCTTGGCCTGGATCTGCATGAGTTTCTGCATTAGATAGTTATCTGCATGATAATTGGATAATTGCATGAACGAGCAGGTGTTCAAGTGTTCCTAAGTTCTTAAGTGGATGTTAAAAGCTGTTCTGGAGTAGTTGGGATTTGTTCTGCTTGCGCATGCAGTGGACTCCGGCTGAACATAAGCACAGAGTGAGGTGTTAATGAAACCTGTAGAGCTTCTTACTCCAGTTTCTATTAACATGTAACTTCATACACCACTTGCTCAGAGGTGTGTGTGTGTGTGTGTGTGTGTGTAAATAACAGCTCAGCTTCACCCAGCTCCACCTCTCCACGCTCTCCTTCCTGGCCGATGTTTTCTGCTCCCTCCAGTCCTCAGTCGGCTTCCTGCATTTCCAGGGAATTTTCCCCGCTCAGGTGTGTCCTGAGTTTTTTCTGCAGTGTTTTGTGGATGATTTAAACCATCTCACACATTCAAACATATCAATGTGTGTTAAATGACAAAACTGGCCGCTCCGAGTATTTAAGTATGTGAGTACTTGTGTGGCAACGTTCCTGCTTTTCTTAATGGAGGTTTAGCAGATGCTCATGAGATAAGTTTATTCTGGAAAATGGTCCTGGTGGCTGCTGAGAACCATGAACTTTGTCCTGCAGGAAGTCATTTAAAGTCTTTGTTTCCCTTTACTACCCACAGTGCTCCTCCGCGAAAGGCTCGGGCGCTGTACGCCTGCAAAGCCGAGCACGACTCTGAGCTCTCCTTCATCGCAGGGACGATATTCGACAATGGTGAGTTCAAACAAGCACAAGACTCTCTCAGTTATTTACTGAACTTAAGCCGGAAGGTTAATTTTTAATTGTGCACAAAAATAATATATGAGACACTGATGGAGATCTCAGTCTGATGAGATTTTACAGGACAGAAAACAGGATTATTACACTGACTGATATATAAACTGCTGATATTCTGATATTCATTATGTTTATAGATTGTGTTTTTGTCTGATTTCTGGTGAATGTTGCACACATTAAACTGGTCACTGGTTCTAAAGGTTTAAGTTATAACTTAAAGCTACTTTAAAACTTGCTACAGTTGATTTATTTATTTTAAAAGAGACACACAGTGTTTAATTTTCGTCTTTTACTTCCTGTAGTTCATCCGTCACGGGAACCGGGCTGGTTAGAGGGAACGCTGGACGGGAGAACGGGATTGATTCCAGAGAACTATGTGGAGTTTCTGTAGCTGTGGAGCAGAAGGTGACGAGATCCTGCAGCCGAAAAAGCGAGGAGAACCCCAGATCCAGAGAGCAGATGGCTGTCTGTGTGTGTGTGTGTGTGTGTAGGCTGAGGACACTTGGCCATCAAAAAGCACTGCCACAGAAAAAAAAATTGGGACCATTTTAGTTTTTCTCCAGCAGCTTAGGAACCTTTACTGAGAGACTCATCACCATAAATCATCCTGGAGCTGCGTTTCTACGGCAACCTCGCTTCTGGAAAAGGATGAAACCTTCTTCCTGCCTCTTTGCTGCAGTCTGGAGCGTTGGGAATGTCGCGTCTCCCATCTTCTTCAGCTTTTTCTGTGTGAAATGTTTAGAACTACTACGAGAAAGAAAAGAAAAAAATGATTGAGGAATTATTTTCTCTACTTTGCACTCTTTTGTATTTTAGGGAACAATTTAAGAAACGCTCAAGCTGTCTTCCTCTTCCTCTCACTTTTCTCAGCAGGTATGTTAAAGAGTAAAATGTAAAAGAATGTGAATTCAGCGCCGATCAGATTTAAAGCCCATCTTATTTATGCCGCTCTCTCGTCTGCGGCGGCTCTTCCTGTGTTAACTGTGTAAATCCATGAGGTATAATGTTTCTGTAAATAATTCTGTTTTGTATTCTAGCTTACTAACTTAATTTTGGTACCACTATTGCTCTTTTTACATACAAACAAAAAAAAAAATCTAAGTTAATTTTATGAGTTTTAATATTCTTAACTGCGTTCCAGGCATCGAGCTCGTGATGTTCTTCAGATTTTCTTTATTAAACATCAGAATCGACTGCATTTCTGTTTACCACATGTTTCTTACAGAATAAAACCAGAGCGACTTTCACTTCACTTTCGGACTGAATTCGAATCCTGATTTCTAGAAATGTTTTTAAAGAAATGTGTGAAAATGTCTGATGTTCTTGTGGAGTCATGAGGAGCATCACCGAGTGAAAACGAACTAAATCTATTAACTAATTACTCAGCCATCTTGTTTTAAAAAAAGAATAAATAAATTTCTCTCTGCTGTTGATCATATTGCCATTTCTATCCTTATGTCTTTTTCTGTCATTAATTATAATAAACAAATGTTGAACTAACGTGAAGACTAACAGCACAAAGGCCTGCAGGTTTTAGGATTCAGGATTAAACAAAGAAAATGCCACAATTTTGGCTTACTGCATCTCAAAAATTTATTTCTCAATTTACACCGATCAGGCACAACATTATGACCACCTTCCTAATATCGTGTTGGTCCCCCTTTTGCTGCTAAAACAGCCCTGACCCTTCATGCACTGTGTATTCTGACACCTTTCTATCAGAACCAGCATTAACATCTTCAGCAATTTGAGCAACAGTAACTCGTCTGTTGGATCGGATCACACGGTCCAGCCTTCAGCCTTCACTGGCCACCCATGACCCTGTCTCCGGTTCACCACTGTTCCTTCCTTGGACCACTTTTGATAGATACTGACCACTGCAGACCGGGAACACCCCACAAGAGCTGCAGTTTTGGAGATGCTCTGATCCAGTCATCTATCCGCCATCACAATTTGGCCCTTTGTCAAACTCACTCAAATCCTTACGCTTACCCATTTTTCCTGCTTCTAACACATCAACTTTGAGGACAAAATGTTCACTTGCTGGCTAATATATCCCACCCACTAACCATGATGAGCCACCCACCATGCCATGATGAGATCATCAGTATTATTCACTTCATCTGTCATAATGTTATGCCTGATTGGAGTATCTCCTTATATTAAAAATCCCTGTGGATCAGCAGCGATGTGTACTACATCTGTGTGCCAGATGATGTACTGCACACTGCACACTTCCACTATGCACTATCACTCTAGTGTCTAGTCATGTTGTCTCAAGCCGTTTCCCAGTTTACCGTGAATGATGACGTCAACGTGATGCTCTTAGCTTTGTGTTCATTTGTGAAATGTTGAGCTTGAGCTAATAATCAGCGTGAGCACAAACACTCGCAATCTTCATGTGCTCTGATGCTGGTATTTTACTCCTGATCCCAAAGCTTGAAGAATCACCCACATGAACATCTCTATAACGCCATCCATGCTGGCGTGAAGATATGGATCAACAAACAAACGTTCCACTTTCTCGTGATCGTGTGTCCAACATTTAATCAAATATGTGTAAAGATTGACATTGAATCTACTTTTAAGTGGAATACAAAACTATTTTAAACAGACATTATTCTTCACTTTGGATTACATTTACAGAAAATACAAACAAAACTCAATCCATTGATGCTGAAATCAGCCGAATAGCGGTGACGTCTCTCTGCCTTTTACTCTCATGAGAATATTTGCATTAATGGTTTATAAAATAAATCTCAGATTTATATTAGGGTAGTGCAAATCCTCAGGCTCTGATACTTTACTTTCACACAGTTTTCTTTTTTTTTTTATCCTTTTTTTGTTTCTTTTTCAAGTGACGGCATCGTTTTCACAGCAATATGCATGAGAGCAACGCCGAGAGAGGAAGTTAAAACAAAACAAAATAAAAAAAAATGAAGGAAAACAAATTTGAAACATGATACCAAGTGCTACAGTAAAGCTTAACTGCTTTTAACAGGTTTATCATCATCATCATCACTCATCAATCATCATCACATCATGCTAAAGCACTACATTCCCAGTCTGTGGTGTTCACCACACAGCGATCGCTCTGAGGTCTTTCCCGTAGGTTTAGTGAAGGACTCGCAGGCAAAAACGTAACACTTTGTTTTTACATTAAAGTGCAATCCATTTTCTGTCAAACAAAATGACAAGACAACTGAGATTTTTTTTAGAAATGCTGTAGGAACGCACATTTTAAAATGTCGATTATTGAGGACGGCTGTGAACAGGAGAGAGAGGGACGTAAATTTAGGAAAATGATCCTGGCTTATTTTTGTATAGGTTTTGTTATTTTGGGATATCTGCAGCTCAAAGCACCTTTAAAACTCTGATCTTTAATCTAAAAGTCAGTTCCCCAGGATTTCACAACCCAGGAAATTAACACAAGGTGAAGTTACTCCGTGAGATTCTGAGGATTTTGCAAATTAACCTCCAACTAATCTAAAGTTAACTTCAACTAACCTAAAGTTAACCTCCAAGTAACCCAAAGTTCCCTTTCGAGGGAACTTGACGCTAAGTTATGACTGAAGTGCTCCCATAGCGTCAGCCATGACACAGCATCTCATTCCCTCCTCAGGGAACCGAATTACATACTTAACCTGGTTTAGTTAACCTCCAACTAACTTAAAATTAACCTCTAATTTACTTAAAGTTAACCTCCAACTAACCCGAAGTTCCCTTTCGAGGGAACTTGATGCTGAGTCATGGCTGAAGCTATGGGAAGCGTATTCTGAAGCTATTCCCATAGCTTCAGCCATGACGCAGCATCTCATTCCCTTCTCAGGGAACTGGATTGCATACGTAACCTGGTTTAGTTAACCTCCAACTAACCTAAAGTTAACCTCCAACTTACCTAAAGCAATAATCCAACTAACCTAAAGCTAAACTCTAACTAACCTAAAGTTAATGTCCAACTTACCTAAAGTTAGCCTCCAAATAACCTAAAATTAACGTCCAACTAACCTACAACTAACCTAAAGTTAACCTCCAACTAATCTAAAGCTAACAGCTGGTGGACTTTCTGGGTTTTTCACTGACACAGTTTTAAAGGTCATCAGATATTTTAAAGCAATTTTGACATTAAAAAGGCATTCGAGTGAATTTGCTGATCGCTGCAGATAACCTGAAATTCTCCAGGTGCTGGTTGAGGGACCAGGTGATGTGTGTAGGTTCTCAGGAACGTTGCACTGAATGTAAAAGTAAACCAAATGACGGATAAGTAACAGATCCAGACCGAGATTCGGATCAGGGCTCGGATCCTGAGGAACGCAACAAAAACATGACATTTTGACTCTCACAGGAGGAGCGAGGGATCAGAGCCGGGGGACGTGACATCACATCAATATCCTGTTTAATTCCTCTGTCATGAAAATTACAACATAAATGGAATTGAAGGGAAGAAAAACAGGACGAATTGTACACTTTTTTTAGTTTTAAAATTCGGCTTTTACAGACATTACGTGGAATAATTACATGATGATCTTCACTTTATCAGTGCACCTCGTAATATGATGTTCATCACTTCGCCCAGCTCTCGGGGTCTGATATAAAGCTCACGGGAGAAGGAAAAGTCACACGCCGACTGTTTGTTCTTCCACCTCACTAACTGCTTTAGTGTCACAGTGTGGATATTTCTTTATTTTGGGAAAGTGAATGTGAGCGTAGTGCAGACCAATCCAAACCAAAATAACTGCAGTGGGATTCATCCGAATTCCTTCTGAACGAGGCAGGAGAGGGAATCAAAACAAAACTAAACAAAAAAACAGTCCTACAAGTAAATAAAGACTTTGCTATTCTTTTGTTGTCTGTGTATGCTGTGTTTGGGGTGGGGTGGGGGGGTCTTTCTTTCTAAACACAGCAATGTTCTGGTCACAAAAAATTAGGCTTGTGGACTTTCATGTGAAGCTCTGCTGGTGCAGTTTGGTAAAATTCGCTCTCACGTCGAGAAATAAAACCCTCCTTATGCAGGTATATGGACAGATAGACTCGGACCTGAGCAGACAGAAGAGCAGTGTGCAAGTTTTGGCACCAGAAGCAAACAAGAGGCACAAAAATTACGGTTAAAAAAATCTCTCCGATGAAATACATTCTACAGAAGGATTGAAACACAAAGGGAAAAAAAAAAGATACTAGCAGGTATAGAAAAGCGCTCCACACACACACACACACACACACACATCCTACACTAACAGTACACCTGGTTAAATATAAAGCCCTGATAAAGCCCGCTGCTGATATGATGGATATTTAAGCCTTTATACGTTTTTCCAGATAAAGATACTCTGTTCTGTCAGGAAACTCTCCCAGCTTCAATAATGTCAGTCAAATTCTTCTAGGGAGTTAAATCCAGCAGGTTCTGGAAAAGCAGGAAGGATTTTTTGTTTAACATTTAATTGTAAAAATCGGATTCTTCTTCCCGGAGATACTCTGCGGTGCGGCTGGGTCTCTAACTCACAGCTCACGGTTTGATGCTCCCATCATTTGATTTTCTGTTGCTGCTCTGACAGAACCGTCACAACAAGCCGACTGCGCTTCGTCGTGCTACAACACGTGTAAGAAAAATACAGTTCTAGATGCCGATTGATTGAATAACCAGCGGATTTATTCTGATGGCAGTGCAGAGAACGAAGCCTGCCGTGTCGGAGCTCACGCAGGGCCGCGTCTTAAAACCACAGGGAATGTTGACTTTGATTCAAACTCCGAATATGTGACAGTTCTTAATGAGGTAATTTAATGCCTGGTTTCAGGGATGCACAAATGACACCAGAGCATGACCAACGTTTAGCCAGAGACAAAACACCTTAAAGAGAAGAAAAAAGCTTGTTCTAATTATTTGAAGCGCAGCAGACGATGAAAAGTGTGTTTTTGTTTGTTTTTTAGACCCGTCACGGTGCCGTTCAGGGATCACATCCTGACTTTCAGCAGTCCTGAGGATTACTGAGCTGCCAACGTTACAAAACCAAACACTGCTGTTTTAAAGGAGAGATCGCAAAAAGCTATCACAGATACAAGGCACGGAGACAAAAAAGCATGAAAGCCATTTACAATAAGATCAAATTTTTAAAGGCACATTTCTCTGATTTCCCTTTCACTGATTTTTCATTTGTAAACATTGCAAAGATTTTCATCTCCCAGATCCAACTTCTGCAAAAAGAAAAAATATATTATAATATGGTGATTTATGAGAATAAAGGGTTGTACATGTGTGTGTGTGTGTGTGTGTGTATATTATCTACAGTCCACTTCTATGCTATGAACACTTTAACTTTCCTGCTCTCTCTCTCTCTCTCTCTCTCTCTCTCTCTCTCTCTCTCTCACACAAACACACACACATACTGTACACACACACACTCCAAAAAAAAAAAGAAGAAAAGAAAGAAAAACATGCAGTGTCACTCAGTGAAGCCATGATTGCTGAAGATCTACTCAGGGCTGTTAGGCTACTGGTGGAGTTTAAGGCATCGTCATCTAAGGCAGTCATTTTTGATGAAAGAGAAGTGGCTTGACGCTCCGGTCTTTGAATTTGGGAAGCTGGTTGGTGATAATTTCAGCCAGCATCTCAGGGAACTCCACACTCAGGGACTTGTTCACAAACGTGTAGAAGCAGAAGTTGAGCAGTCCCTCTACCATCTGCACACACACACACACACACACATTCATGAGTTAGCAAGCGTTAAATCATGAGACTGGAACACTGTATACTGAATACTGAATATAGCCTGAGAGGAAAAAGGAAAGTGTTTAATCAGAGAAAACACACATTCTAGCCTATTAATGATTGCTTTACATCATACAAATATTTACATTATATATTAACAATAAAATGCCGAAATGTTAAAATGTTCTCTACTTGACGTCACCATGTCCATCGTGTTAAGATGTGTGTGTTTACGGCTGTTAGCTACGAGGACACAGAGGTCTGGATCCCAGTACTTTTGTGGGGAAAAACTGTTCATCATCTGTTTAAGTTAAAATGTTAACAAGAGAAACACTCATTAACATGCACACTTTCTTATTCATTTCTCTACACTGCGTCTTTTTAATGGGAGACAAAGTTTGTCCAAAAAAAGACTTTGAATTACGTTGAATTAATTCCATTTTCTTATAAATGTAAATATGTGTACTGTTATGGACTGGGAAATGTGTTAGGAACAAAAGGATGCCACATCATTTGATGGAGATGAAAATGATCAACCTACAGAAGGCTTAATTCAAAGACACCCCAGAAATCAAAGTGAAAAAATGATGCAACAGGCGAGGCCATTTTACTGAAATTTCATTGCAGCAACTCAGAATGGTACTCAGTAGTTTGTATGGCCCCCATGTGCTTGTATGCGTGCCTGACAATGCCGGCGCATACTCCTAATGAGACGAAG
The DNA here is from genome assembly GCF_019097595.1 of Hemibagrus wyckioides. Classification (NCBI taxonomy): domain Eukaryota; kingdom Metazoa; phylum Chordata; class Actinopteri; order Siluriformes; family Bagridae; genus Hemibagrus; species Hemibagrus wyckioides. The sequence continues at coordinate 16,468,560 of NC_080727.1, forward strand.
GATGGTGTCATGGTGTATTTCCTCCCAGATCTGGACCAGGGCATCACTGAGCTCCTAAACAGTCTGAGGTGCAACCTGGCGGCGTCGGGTGGACCGAAGCATAATGTCCCAGAGGTGTTCTATTGAATTTAGGTCAAGTGAGCGTAGGGGTCATTCAGTGGTATCTATTCCTTCATCCTCCAGGAAAAGCCTGCATACTTTCCCCACATGAGGCATCGTCGTGCACCAGGAGGAACCCAGGACCCACTGCACCAGCGTAGGGTCTGACAATGGGTCCAAGGATTTAATCCCGATACCTAATGGCTGTCAGGGTGCCATTGTCTAGCCTGTATGTATAGTCTATGAATCCCCAGACCATCACTGACCCACTACCAAACCGGTCATGCTGAACAATGTTACAGGCAGCATAATGTTCTCCACAGCTTCTGCAGACCCTTTCACGTATGTCACGTGTGCTCAGGGTGAACCTGCTCTCATCTGTGAAAAGCACAGTGCACCAGTGGCTGACCTGCCAATTCTGGTGTTCAATGACAAATGCCAAACAAGCTCCACGGTGCCGGGCAGTGAGCACAGGGCCCACTAGAGGATGTTGGACCCTCAGGCCACCCTCATGAAGTCTGTTTCTGATTGTTTGGTCAGAGACATTCACACCAGTGGCCTGCTGGAGGTCATTTTGTCGGGCTCTGGTAGTGCTCATCCAGCTGTTCCTCCTTGCACAAAGGAGCAGATACCGGTCCTGCTGATGGGTCAAGGACCTTCTGCAGCCCTGTCCAGCTCTCCTAGAGTAACTGCCTGTCTCCTGGAATCTCCTCCATTCTCTTGAGACTGTGCTGGGAGACACAGCAAACCTTCTGGCAATAGCATGTATTGATGTACCATCCAGGAGGAGTTGGACTGCCTGTGCAACCTCTGTAGGGTCTCATGCTACCAGTAGCGACACTGACCCTAGCCAAATGCAAAGCTAGTAAAAACAGTCAGAAAAAATGAGTAGGGAAAACTTTATTTTGTTTTTGGATTTATTCCATTTTCTGATTTGTTATTGTGTTTTGGGATTAGTTATTGTGTTTTGCACCTCTTGGCCAGAGTATATAATATTTAAAATAATTAGCTGTTAAAGGATAAATAAAACAGTTAAAGGACAGCAAAAAATATGCAAAATAAAAGAGAGAGAATGCTCTGTTAGATAAGGTGAAGATTAAAAAATTAAAATTCAAGAAATTAAACATAAAAAAATGTAATGGCACATTTAGGCTTTTTTCCTAGTCTTTGGAGCCTGAAATCAGCAGGTAAATGTTTTGTAAACGTAAATATTTAATTCAATACAAGAGCAGTTTCTAGACTAATAAATGATTCAGATTTAATGTAAAAATGGTCCGGATGCTGAGTATCACCATCTCACCTCCTGCATGGAGTCCAGAAGTTTGGTGAGCTGATAGAACCTCTGCCAGTTCTGGCTGTTGCTCTCATCCCGTTTGACGATGGCTTTACCCAGTTCTTTAATGTAAGACATGCGGAGTTCATCAAACACAGCCTGGCTCTTCAGCCCGTCCTTCGGTACTGGAGAGAACAGATCAAAAACACAGAACACAGAAAACAAAGCTGTTATTCCACACGACATCAACCCCAGATACACAATCATCTCCACAGCTCACAGAGGCTTCTGTGCAGGAAGGGAAAAGTCACAGAGGTCTTAGATTAGATAGAGTTAGATCTGATAAGATGATCAACGTGTACAGAACATCTCGTCAGACTGTGTGTGTGTGTTTATCAGACTGTGTGTGTGTGTGTTTATCAGACTGTGTGTGTGTGTTTATCAGACTGTGTGTGTGTGTGTTTATCAGACTGTGTGTGTGTGTGTTTATCAGACTGTGTGTGTGTGTGTTTATCAGACTGTGTGTGTGTGTGTTTATCAGACTGTGTGTGTGTGTTTATCAGACTGTGTGTGTGTGTGTTTATCAGACTGTGTGTGTGTGTGTTTATCAGACTGTGTGTGTGTGTGTTTATCAGACTGTGTGTGTTTATCAGACTGTGTGTGTCTATTAGACTGTGTGTGTTTATAAGACTGTGTGTGTTTATTAGACTGTGTGTGTTTATCAGACTGTGTGTGTGTTTATCAGACTGTGTGTGTTTATCAGACTGTGTGTGTTTATTAGACTGTGTGTGTTTATTAGACTGTGTGTGTTTATTAGACTGTGTGTGTTTATCAGACTGTGTGTGTTTATAAGACTGTGTGTGTTTATCAGACTGTGTGTGTTTATAAGACTGTGTGTGTTTATTAGACTGTGTGTGTTTATTAGACTGTGTGTGTTTATCAGACTGTGTGTGTTTATTAGACTGTGTGTGTTTATAAGACTGTGTGTGTTTATAAGACTGTGTGTGTTTATCAGACTGTGTGTGTTTATAAGACTGTGTGTGTTTATTAGACTGTGTGTGTTTATTAGACTGTGTGTGTTTATCAGACTGTGTGTGTTTATCAGACTGTGTGTGTGTTTATTAGACTGTGTGTGTTTATCAGACTGTGTGTGTTTATTAGACTGTGTGTGTTTATAAGACTGTGTGTGTTTATAAGACTGTGTGTGTTTATTAGACTGTGTGTGTTTATAAGACTGTGTGTGTTTATTAGACTGTGTGTGTTTATCAGACTGTGTGTGTTTATAAGACTGTGTGTGTTTATCAGACTGTGTGTGTTTATAAGACTGTGTGTGTTTATTAGACTGTGTGTGTTTATCAGACTGTGTGTGTTTATCAGACTGTGTGTGTTTATAAGACTGTGTGTGTTTATTAGACTGTGTGTGTTTATTAGACTGTGTGTGTTTATCAGACTGTGTGTGTTTATTAGACTGTGTGTGTTTATCAGACTGTGTGTGTTTATTAGACTGTGTGTGTTTATAAGACTGTGTGTGTTTATCAGACTGTGTGTGTTTATAAGACTGTGTGTGTTTATTAGACTGTGTGTGTTTATTAGACTGTGTGTGTTTATCAGACTGTGTGTGTTTATAAGACTGTGTGTGTTTATTAGACTGTGTGTGTTTATTAGACTGTGTGTGTTTATCAGACTGTGTATGTTTATTAGACTGTGTGTGTTTATTAGACTGTGTGTGTTTATAAGACTGTGTGTGTTTATTAGACTGTGTGTGTTTATTAGACTGTGTGTGTTTATAAGACTGTGTGTGTTTATTAGACTGTGTGTGTTTATAAGACTGTGTGTGTTTATAAGACTGTGTGTGTTTATAAGACTGTGTGTGTTTATTAGACTGTGTGTGTTTATAAGACTGTGTGTGTTTATTAGACTGTGTGTGTTTATAAGACTGTGTGTGTTTATTAGACTGTGTGTGTTTATAAGACTGTGTGTGTTTATTAGACTGTGTGTGTTTATAAGACTGTGTGTGTTTATCAGACTGTGTGTGTTTGTGTTTATTAGACTGTGTGTGTGTTTATAAGACTGTGTGTGTTTATTAGACTGTGTGTGTGTTTATTAGACTGTGTGTGTTTATCAGACTGTGTGTGTTTATCAGACTGTGTGTGTGTTTATAAGACTGTGTGTGTTTATCAGACTGTGTGTGTTTATTAGACTGTGTGTGTTTATTAGACTGTGTGTGTTTATAAGACTGTGTGTGTTTATTAGACTGTGTGTGTTTATAAGACTGTGTGTGTTTATTAGACTGTGTGTGTTTATCAGACTGTGTGTGTTTATCAGACTGTGTGTGTGTGTGTTTATTAGACTGTGTGTGTTTATCAGACTGTGTGTGTGTGTGTTTATTAGACTGTGTGTGTTTATCAGACTGTGTGTGTGTTTATTAGACTGTGTGTGTTTATTAGACTGTGTGTGTTTATTAGACTGTGTGTGTTTATCAGACTGTGTGTGTTTATCAGACTGTGTGTGTGTGTGTTTATCAGACTGTGTGTGTGTGTGTTTATTAGACTGTGTGTGTTTATCAGACTGTGTGTGTGTTTATCAGACTGTGTGTGTTTATCAGACTGTGTGTGTGTTTATTAGACTGTGTGTGTTTATAAGACTGTGTGTGTTTATCAGACTGTGTGTGTGTTTATCAGACTGTGTGTGTTTATTAGACTGTGTGTGTTTATTAGACTGTGTGTGTTTATTAGACTGTGTGTGTTTATCAGACTGTGTGTGTTTATTAGACTGTGTGTGTTTATAAGACTGTGTGTGTTTATCAGACTGTGTGTGTGTTTATAAGACTGTGTGTGTTTATCAGACTGTGTGTGTTTATTAGACTGTGTGTGTTTATAAGACTGTGTGTGTTTATTAGACTGTGTGTGTTTATAAGACTGTGTGTGTTTATTAGACTGTGTGTGTTTATTAGACTGTGTGTGTTTTTCAGACTGTGTGTGTTTATCAGACTGTGTGTGTTTATTAGACTGTGTGTGTTTATAAGACTGTGTGTGTTTATTAGACTGTGTGTGTGTGTGTTTATTAGACTGTGTGTGTTTATCAGACTGTGTGTGTGTTTATTAGACTGTGTGTGTGTGTGTTTATTAGACTGTGTGTGTTTATCAGACTGTGTGTGTGTTTATTAGACTGTGTGTGTTTATAAGACTGTGTGTGTTTATCAGACTGTGTGTGTGTTTATCAGACTGTGTGTGTTTATTAGACTGTGTGTGTTTATTAGACTGTGTGTGTTTATTAGACTGTGTGTGTTTATCAGACTGTGTGTGTTTATTAGACTGTGTGTGTTTATCAGACTGTGTGTGTTTATTAGACTGTGTGTGTTTATCAGACTGTGTGTGTGTTTTTCAGACTGTGTGTGTGTTTATTAGACTGTGTGTGTGTTTTTCAGACTGTGTGTGTGTTTTTCAGACTGTGTGTGTTTATTAGACTGTGTGTGTGTTTATTAGACTGTGTGTGTGTTTTTCAGACTGTGTGTGTGTTTATTAGACTGTGTGTGTGTTTTCAGACTGTGTGTGTGTTTATTAGACTGTGTGTGTGTTTTTCAGACTGTGTGTGTGTTTATTAGACTGTGTGTGTGTTTTTCAGACTGTGTGTGTTTATTAGACTGTGTGTATATTTATCAGACTGTGTGTATATTTATCAGACTGTGTGTGTGTTTATTAGACTGTGTGTGTGTTTATTAGACTGTGTGTGTGTTTATTAGACTGTGTGTGTTTATTAGACTGTGTGTGTGTTTTTCAGACTGTGTGTGTGTTTATTAGACTGTGTGTGTGTTTATTAGACTGTGTGTGTGTTTATTAGACTGTGTGTGTGTTTATTAGACTGTGTGTATATTTATCAGACTGTGTGTGTGTTTTTCAGACTGTGTGTGTTTATTAGACTGTGTGTGTGTTTATTAGACTGTGTGTATATTTATCAGACTGTGTGTGTGTTTATTAGACTGTGTGTGTGTTTTTCAGACTGTGTGTGTGTTTTTCAGACTGTGTGTGTTTATTAGACTGTGTGTGTGTTTATTAGACTGTGTGTGTGTTTATTAGACTGTGTGTGTGTGTTTTTCAGACTGTGTGTGTGTTTATTAGACTGTGTGTGTGTTTATCAGACTGTGTGTGTTTATTAGACTGTGTGTGTTTATAAGACTGTGTGTGTTTATTAGACTGTGTGTGTGTTTTTCAGAATGTGTGTGTTTATCAGACTGTGTGTTTATCAGACTGTGTGTGTGTTTTTCAGACTGTGTGTGTGTTTATTAGACTGTGTGTGTGTTTTTCAGACTGTGTGTGTTTATTAGACTGTGTGTGTGTTTATTAGACTGTGTGTGTGTTTATTAGACTGTGTGTGTTTATCAGACTGTGTGTGTGTTTTTCAGACTGTGTGTGTGTTTATTAGACTGTGTGTGTGTTTTTCAGACTGTGTGTGTGTTTTTCAGACTGTGTGTGTTTATTAGACTGTGTGTGTGTTTATTAGACTGTGTGTATATTTATCAGACTGTGTGTGTGTTTTTCAGACTGTGTGTGTGTTTTTCAGACTGTGTGTGTTTATTAGACTGTGTGTGTGTTTATTAGACTGTGTGTGTGTTTATTAGACTGTGTGTGTGTGTTTTTCAGACTGTGTGTGTGTTTATTAGACTGTGTGTGTGTTTTCAGACTGTGTGTGTGTTTATTAGACTGTGTGTGTGTTTTTCAGACTGTGTGTGTGTTTATTAGACTGTGTGTGTGTTTTTCAGACTGTGTGTGTTTATTAGACTGTGTGTGTGTTTATTAGACTGTGTGTATATTTATCAGACTGTGTGTGTGTTTATTAGACTGTGTGTGTGTTTATTAGACTGTGTGTGTGTTTATTAGACTGTGTGTGTTTATTAGACTGTGTGTGTGTTTTTCAGACTGTGTGTATATTTATCAGACTGTGTGTGTGTTTATTAGACTGTGTGTGTGTTTTTCAGACTGTGTGTATATTTATCAGACTGTGTGTGTTTATTAGACTGTGTGTGTGTTTATTAGACTGTGTGTATATTTATCAGACTGTGTGTGTTTATTAGACTGTGTGTGTGTTTATTAGACTGTGTGTGTGTTTATTAGACTGTGTGTGTGTTTATTAGACTGTGTGTGTGTGTTTTCAGACTGTGTGTGTGTTTATTAGACTGTGTGTGTGTTTTTCAGACTGTGTGTGTGTTTATTAGACTGTGTGTGTGTTTTTCAGACTGTGTGTGTTTATTAGACTGTGTGTGTGTTTATTAGACTGTGTGTATATTTATCAGACTGTGTGTGTGTTTATTAGACTGTGTGTGTGTTTATTAGACTGTGTGTATATTTATCAGACTGTGTGTGTTTATTAGATTGTGTGGGTGTTTATTAGACTGTGTGTATATTTATCAGACTGTGTGTGTTTATTAGACTGTGTGTATATTTATCAGACTGTGTGTGTTTATTAGACTGTGTGTATATTTATCAGACTGTGTGTGTTTATTAGATTGTGTGGGTGTTTATTAGACTGTGTGTATATTTATCAGACTGTGTGTGTTTATTAGACTGTGTTTATATTTATCAGACTGTGTGTGTTTATTAGACTGTGTGTATATTTATCAGACTGTGTGTGTTGGGGTGTTAATGAAAGACTCCTCAGTTTCTCAGTGACGTGTAAAAGAATCAACATTAAATTCACGGCATTGACGCACTGCAGAAAGAACAGACAATGAAAGCAAGAGAGCGCTCTTTCTTTTCTTTTTTTTTCAAAGCAGAGATGACTTCATGAAACAAAAAAAAAACATTTTTCTTTAATGGACCTGCAATTTTCATTTCTTCAAGAAGTAATCAAGGCACACGTGAGCACGTCCTTTTTACTTTACAGAGCCGTTTTAAGAGCATTCTGAAAGGCAGAAAATGAGTGTTTTAATGCTTGTTAGCGTAAACCATTAAAAACGCTATCTCTCTGACAGACGGAACAGAAAATAGCTTCTTCTTTGCTAAAGCTTTTCTCGTTCGGAACAAACCGCATGAACACAGTTCTGTTTCTACTGTTACTGAGAAATAAAATGACAAATGTAAAAGAGTGAACATAAGAAACACTTCAGTATGTTGCGTGTCGCAGCGATGGAACACGACCTGGAGGAAAACAGGAATCTCAAACACCCCAAACCCTCAAACCTGAAAAAACAGTGTACAACCACATCGGAGTTCAATCACATTCTCATCAACATGGACACGTTTCTAAAGTGTTCGATCTGACACTGTGATGTGGGGATTTTTTATGTCGTTAGGTCAAAATATTTGCTAACTGTAAGTGTGTAATGTTCTGTACGTGGAACACACAGACTTTCACATTTCACATGAATGAACTCAGAACAGTCTCCGGTTACTGTGACTCACGAATGGAGGGGAGGGGGCGGTGCTTCCAGGTGGACAAATCATTCCAGATTCATATGTGGATTGGATCATTTCCTGTTTCTTATTGTGGAGTAAGAGACTGATGTTCTGGAGGATTTATGAGAGAGATCTCCTTCTAGTGTACTCTCATGTTAATCTCATAATATAATATAATGTAATATTATGTAATGTAATATAATATAATATAATGTAATGTAATGTAATGTAATGTAATGTAATGTAATATAATATAATATAATGTAATGTAATGTAATGTAATATACACAGAAGCCTAATGTGAACTCACTGGTACTGGTCCGGTTCTATAGGAGAACGCCGGGTCACTTCCCTCTCCTGTATTTTGTGAATGTGTTGTTGATCCTTAGTGTTTGTCTGTACAAACACGATCAGAAGTGCACATGTGGAAGTGGAGCTCAGGAACAAACAAATGCTATTCATTTAAAAATAATAATGAGAACTCTCTCTGGTTCTGGTACTGGAACTGCATCACTCTCGGGAGTTTAGACTCCATTCAATTTCCCCTGGAAATGATACTTAAATGAATGTAAACAAGTAGAGACCGAATGAGTGGTGATTTGTAGCACGACAGCTAATAAGTGTCATTTTTCATCAGCAGCTCGTTTACACACATGACAGTAACACAACAAGACAGAAAAACCATCAGGAGACAACACAACCATCACACACACACACACAGGTCAGAGGAGGTTATCTAACTGTATTTCCTCCAGACAGAGTTTTAGACTCTTCTTAGTCTGTGACCTAGTGAACCAGTATGGATGTGAGACTCCAGATTGGAAAAGATGTCCACCAAATGGCACAAAATGTGATTTAATGTTAAAGCGAGTGAACTCACCTGTACTGAGCAACAGGAGCACCTTCATACAGAGATACTCTTCATAGGAGATCTCGAGCCGCACCAGCTCGTTGGTGATCTTCAGCATCTGCTCACACTGTTCACTCATGTAAGGCAGCTTCATCCTCTCCCTGCAACACACACACACACACATCAGTAACTATATTATAATCATGTAGTTCTGCTGCTCCTGCTGCATCACAGGGCAGGGAAACATCCTCAGAGGAAATCCCTGTCTGCTCTCTGCCCTCTTCCACATGCACAAGCTCACAGATATCCATGATTTATTTCTTCTTCTTTTTTTTGCCCAAAATGTACATCTCCTGGCTACAGCTGTCTGTGGTATCTCTGTTATTCGAACCCGTGCTCCATGAGTAAAACGGCAACGTTTTCATTCCAACTTACTTATTAATGACGAGGTCAGGGGCGAAGCACAGCATGCCTCCGTTACACTGCTGGTAAGATCTCCAACCGAGGCTGAAGGACATGAGGAACAGCCAGGAGCACTGCAGCAGAGTCATCTGATCATCCAGGTGCAGATTCCGGAAACCTGCAACAGCGAAGGGATGAGTGAATAAATACACAAAGATCAATATAACCTGCACCCAGATTCCTAAAATCACAGGGAATGATCATCTTAAAGACCTTGGAGCTTACAGCTGTCCTCATGGTTCTCCACTGTAGTGTGTGTTGAGTGCTCAGGCTACAAAAAAAAGCAGATTTCAGGTCCACTTCGAAGTGTTTACAGTACCTCTGATAGTTTCTGTACAGCAGAAGGGTCTGCTGTGTGTCTGTCATGTGCCTGGTGTGTGTCTGTCGTGTGTCTGTTATGTGTCTGTCGTGTCTGTCATGTGCCTGCTGTGTGTCTGTCGTGTGTCTGCTGTGTGTCTGTTGTGTGTCTGCTGTGTGTCTGTTGTATGTCTGCTGTGTCTCTTGTGTGTCTGTTGTAAGTCTGTTGTGTGTCTGCCGTGTGTCTGCTGTGTCAGTTGTATGTCTGCTGTATCTCTTCTGTGTCTGTTATGAGTCTGTTGTGTGTCTGCCGTGTGTCTGCTGTATGTCTGCTGTGTGTCTCTCATGTGTTTTTTTTGTGTGTCTGTTGTGTGATTGTTTTGTATCTGCCGTGTGTCTGTTTTGTATCTGCTGTATGTCTGCTGTGTGTCTGTCATGTGTGTGTTGTGTGTCTGTTTTGTATGCTGTGAGTCTGTTGTGTGTCTGCTGTGTGTCTGTTATGTGTCTGTCGTGTGTCTGCTGTGTGTGTCGTGTGTCTGTCTTGTGTCTGCTGTGTGTCTGCTGTGTGTCTGTTGTGTGTCTGCTGTGTGTCTGCTGTGTCTGTCGTGTGTCTGTTGTGTGTCTGCTGTGTGTCTGCTGTGTGTCTTTTGTGTGTCTGTCGTGTGTCTGTTGTGTGTCTGCTGTGTGTCTGTTGTGTGTCTGCTGTGTGTCTGTTGTGTGTCTTTTGTGTGTCTGCTGTGTGTCTGCTGTGTGTCTGTTGTGTGTCTGCTGTGTGTCTGTCATGTGTCTGTTGTGTGTCTGCTGTGTGTTTGTTGTGTGTCTGTTGTGTGTCTGCTGTGTGTCTGTTGTGTGTCTGCCGTGTGTCTGCCGTGTGTCTGTTGTGTGTCTGTTGTGTGTCTGTTGTGTGTCTGCAGAAGATGCAGAAAATGCAGAAGCTGCTAGATGTGTACTTTTCTATGATAAGAACATGGCTGGGAAACACTAAGTGCACTGACTCATTCTGGATAAAATGTTTTTCCTCTCCAGCGATTTATTAATCCCCAAGGATCTGCGCCACGAGGTTGTTTACGCTGTGAGTGCTTCCTAATTGTTTACCCCATGTTCGTGAGACGTCATTTCCTCTGGAGCCGCGTGAGGAAGTCTTCAGAGTCGTCACAACAATGTGACTGTGTGAGAAAGTCCAAAGCTCAATGAATGGACATGAGTTACAGAAAAGAATTCACAAAACATGTTTCAATTTTCAATTCTTTTCTGCTGGCTGAAGTTGTGTAAGCGAACGTTTCTGAGTCTCGTCTGAGACCGGCAGGGGAAAGGAGTAAATACTAAATAGCGACTGAATCATGAGCGTTTCTCGTGACTTTGCTAGCGGCTGAACATCACTGATCTCTGTCATGTTTTACTGTCTGCATCATTTAACATTTAAAGACACAAATCAGTCTGGAGATACTGACACCACTGCTGACTTTCTGTGTCCAAAAAAATTGGCTATCCTCTCTGTTTGTCTGTCTGTTTCTCTCTGTTTGTTTCTCTCCGTCTGTCTGTCTCTAACTGTCTATTTGTTTCTCTCTGTCTGTCTCTCTCTCTCTATTTGTCTGTCTGTCAGTTTTTCTCTGTCTGTCTCTCTACATCTGTTTTTCTCTCTCTCTCCATCTGTCTCTCTCTCTCTGTCTGTTTCTCTCTCTCTCTCTCTCTCTCTCTGCCTGTCTCAATGTCTCAATGTCTGTCTGTTTTTCTCTGTCTGTCTGTCTTCCCCACCCTCTTTCTCTTTAGTTTGTCGTGAAAACACAAAGCGTAAACTTTTCTCTCCCCATGAGTCTAAAAATATTATAAAAGTTATAAAAATCTGAAACGGGAGACTCCTCCCTTAAATGTCACATGCACAGAAAACTGCTGCACCACCAGAAAACTGCACCACCAGAAAACTGCACCACCAGATAACTGCACCACCAGATAACTGCACCAACAAAAAACTGCACCAACAAAAAACTGCACCACCAGATAACTGCACCACCAAAAAACTGCACCACCAGAAAACTACACCAACAAAAAACTGCACCACCAGAAAACTGCACCACCAGATAACTGCACCACCAAAAAACTGCACCACCAGAAAACTGCACCAACAAAAAACTGCACCACCAGAAAACTGCACCACCAAAAAACTGCACCACCAGAAAACTGCACCAACAAAAAACTGCACCACCAGAAAACTGCACCAACAAAAAACTGCACCACCAGAAAACTGCACATCCACAATGCTAGGTTTTTATTCGCTAAATAATGTTTTTCTTTAAACAAATATCAGTTTATGTGGAGTGTCTGTCGTACACATCCCTGTGAACAAGCTGTTGCTATGGAAACGATAACAATAGAGAGAGGGCATTAATATAAACCTGTGATTTGTAGGAACAGGAAGGACAGTCAGAGCTGCTGTTAGAGGAAATGAATGGACTTGAGATCTGAGAATCAAACAGCACTGAGGTCTAAATCACTGCATCACTCTCAGCACAGGTCCATGACCTTCTACATAATAAATGAATTCATATTAAACTGGCAGAATAAATGTTGAGCTGTAACTGAAATGCAGCTAATAATCATCATTTTTCATCAGAAAACAAAAACCTCTTTACAACTCAGTCTGTTACATACACACACACACACATGCACACACTCACTCTCTCTCTCTTTCTCTCTCTCTCTCTCACACACACACACACACAAACACACCCACTCTCTCTCTAACACACACACACACACTATCTCTCTTTCTCTCTCTCTCTCTCTCTCTCTCTCACACACACACACACAAACACACCCACTCTCTCTCTCTAACACACACACACACACTCTCTCTCTCTCTCTCTCTCTCTCACACACACACACACACACACTCTCTCTCTCTCACACACATACACACACACATTCTCTCTCTCTCTCTCTCTCTCTCTCACACACACACAAACACACCCACTCTCTCTCTCTCTCTCTCTCTCTCTCACGCTCTCTCTCACACACACACACTGAACATACACACACATGCTCTCTGTCTCTCTCTCACACACACACTCTCTCTCTCGCTCTCTCACACACACACACACATTCTCTCTCACTCTCTCTCTCACACACACACACACTCTCTCTCTCTCTCTCACACACACACACACACATTCTCTCTCACTCTCTCACACACACACACACACACACACACACTGAACATATACATACATGCTCTCTCTCTCTCTCTCACACACACACACACACTTTCTCCCTCAGTCTCTCTCTCTCTCTCGCTCTCTCTCACACACACACACACACACGTAAATATAGTCAGCTTATCTGTTGCCAGTTTCTTAGAAGACATTTATATGGTGAAACATACTGTGTTACACTGTAATGTCTTCAAGTATCGTGTTGTGCTGTTATTTTTTGGATGAGTTATTTTTGTTCTTACACTCTCAAGGAAAAAGTGAGGGGTAAAAACGGTTGATTCTCGTCTTCTAAACCGTCATGTCTAACAGATTTATTTCCTGATTTGCTGAATTTAATCATGTTGAATCTTTTTTCCCAGTCAGCAGGTGATGGTGCTGCGCTTTAGTTTCACTTCCTCTCACCTGGCAGAGCTTTGGCCCACTTGACGGCGGAGATGACCTGTCGCCCCCCGAGTCGGTTCAGGGTGGTCATGAGGCGTGTGGAGGTGTCGGGGATGGTGCTGTCGTAGCCAGAGTACACGATTTCAGGCTCGATGGCCTTCAGCAGTGACAGCATGGAGGGAACGAGCCGAGGCATGGACTTGAGCACCAGTGAGGGCTGATGCTCGCTGGCCACAAAGGACGAAGGCTCGGCTGAAGCCTGCTGCACTTTCAGACGGATCAGCTTCTTATTTTTGCGTGCTGAAACAGAGAAGAGGAAAAGTTACCAGTTACCACACTAGGGTTAGTTCACCATCTGGGGAAATATTTATATCCCAAAGCCATGGTGTGTTCCTGTAATGTTACACGGTGGTATAATACTCAAACAAATCATCACCATCAGTTGCCTCCACTTTTAAAATTTCCATTGTGAACATTTCTATAGCTGCTATGAGTCTTTAAAGGTGCAGTAGGTGATATTTCGTACTGCACAAATAACACGAGAAAGATGTTGCACATGAAAAACCATGACCTTATACACAAGTGTCTGAGAAAACATTTGGAAACATGTGCCTCCTGTCGGCCATTTTACTCTCTAACACTCACATCTCAGTCTGAACTCATTAAGTGTTAAGCCAGTTAATTCTCCTGTGAGCAAAAAACATCACTCATCACTGACCGAAGCTGCTCCTGGACAGGTGTGTAAACACAATCCATATCCATTCATTCATTTTCTATACCCACTTTATTCCTAATTAGGGTCATGGGGATCTGCTGGAGCCTATCCCAGCACACATTGGGTGAAAGGCAGGGGTACACCCTGGACAGGTCACCAGTCCATCACAGGGCCACATATAGACAGACAACCACACACACACACACACCTATGGGCAATTTAGAATTAACAATCAACCTGATGTACATGTTTTTGGACTGTGGGAGGAAACTCAGGGAAAACATACAAACTCCACACAGAAAGGCTCCTGCCTGTACGAACCCTTGATTCAAACCCAGGACCTTCTTGCTGTGAGGCAACAGTGCTAACCAATAAGCCACCGTTCTGCCCCACAATCCACATGACGCTCTAAAATGTTGGAATGGCGGCTTCGAATAACGAATCATTTAGATACGTTTATTATTTCATAAAAGAAAAACAAAACAGTTTTCGAGGTGTTGTGATCGTCCTCAGAAATCAGTATGAGACTAAGTTTGTGAGTTTGTAGAGGTATAACTCAGCTTTCAAGCAGTTGTCGTCCTGCTGTAGGTTCTGGGGGTGGAGCTCCGTGTACAGGGGGTGGGGTCAAGGAGGAAAAAAAATCATCTTCAAAAAAGACATTAAATCTTATTCAACTCCAGATACTAAACTGTTTGAGACTTAATCTTGACAAATTTGGACACATTTTGCTAATGCTCCTTTATTGACAGCTTTTACACCTCCCTCCAGAATTCAAACACATTTTAATGCCCTCTGAATTCCCCTGAATACAGTCAGGCAAATCTAATCTAACTCCTTAAAGTGTCTTTGAAGAAGCTGTGCAGTTTTACAGAAAGCTGTCGTATTTCCAAACTCCTCGGTAAAACAGCTATATCAGGCGCTCAGGGAAGTTCTGCTGGTCTAAGCTAACTAAAGACCATTCTGTATTTCTTACCTTCTAGGTTCATGCCCGCTTGGAGGCATTTGCGGAAGCGGCAAGCCGGGCAGTTCTTCCTGCGGATCTTGTCGATGATACAGTCGTTTCTGCCGGCGCACAGATAGTTGTGTTGACCTGAGAGAGAAAAGGGGAGTGCGATTATTTATTATTATTATTGTTATTATCATTATTCTGATGATGTGAGAGGATTGTAGTGAAGTCAGTAGTCACTGCACCTGCAGCATTTCACATTACTGTGTATCAGAGGTGCAGAGAAAGAGAAAGCTGAGTCACTCCAGATTACCCACAGATCAGCTCCCATCACACACAAGCCAGAATGTGTTAATAAAATCACTGCTTAAACAGTTATCATAAAACCATCTCAGGATCTGTGTAGGTATTCATCAGTCTGATTTAAGATTAAGGTTATGTCTTCTACAACATTCTTATATTAGACGACAATCAGACTGTCTGTCTGCCTGTATATCTACCTGTCTGTCTGTATATCTGCCTGTATGAATGTCTGCCTGTCTGTCTGTCTGCCTGCCTGTCTGTATGTTTACCTGCCTGTCTGTCCGTATGCCTGCCTGTCTGTATGAATATCTGTCGGTCTGCCTGTTTGTATTTCTGTCTGTCTGTATGTCTACCTGCCTGTATGAATGTCTGTCTGCCTGCATGTCTGTCTGTCTGTATGTCTGCCTGCCTGCCTGTCTGTCTGTCTGCCTGTCTGTATGTCTATCTGCCTGTCTGTCTGTACGTGTGCCTGCCTGTCTGTATGTCTGCCTGTCTGTCTGTATGTCTGCCTGCCTGCCTGCCTGCCTGTCTGTATGTCTGCCTGTCTGTCTGTATGTCTGCCTGCCTGTCTGTTTGTATGTCTGCCTGCCTGTCTGTATGTCTACCTGCCTGCCTGTCTGTATGTCTGCCTGCCTGCCTGTCTGTATATCTGTATGTCTGCCTGTCTGTATGTCTGCCTGCCTGTCTGCCTGCCTGCCTGTCTGTATGTCTGTCTGTCTGCCTGCCTTTCTGTCTGTATGCTGGTCACTTTATTGGCATGTCAGTCTATACACCTGTTTGACTGCAGGGATTCAAAGGGAGGCAAAAAAAAACCCCTCCAAGAAACCTTCAATACCAGGTGATGTTACTGTATGTGACATAAACACAGTGTAACAGCGACACAAATCAGACTGCAAACTGTTCTCAAGAGGAGGAACTACACTACAGCATCTTTCTACAGTAAAGCGAAAAATGGTTAAGATTAAACCTAGAACCCAGAGCAGAGATGGCCAGGAGACACAAAAACATCTAAACACAATGCAAAGCGAGTTACAAAGAAGAAACGAAATCCCTCGCTAATGCAGCGGCTCCTTTCATACCCGCCTGAGCAAGAGAGCAGTTAATAATAATAAACCTGCGCATGTTTACAACCCGCTCCAACTCTAAATCAAATTTTGGTTCATTTAGTCACTGATATGAAATCATCAAGATCAATAAAAGGTGAGTGATGGTGAGGAAATTTCAGCAGACATGCATCCTGAACCAGCACAGCGCATGTTAAGATGTTATCTGAAGCTCGGCGGGGTTTCAGGAGGGTTAAAGCGTTATTAAAGGTAAGTTTATTTACCGTGTGTGTTTTGCCGTGCTCTCCATCCTTCACCATTGCCAGAGCAACCATAGGGAGAAAAACAAAAATAACAGATATACAATATACACCTGAATGTAGTGCACATTCTCCTGACACATGGGCTGCAGTTACAGTGAGAGTGAAGACGAGCTCATGGGGAAAATCACACCAGTTGTGTTGATTTATTCAATTTATATCTGTTATTTTTGTCATGGAAATTTTTTGGTGTTAAAGCGTTTCATTCACAAGCAGCTTCAGATCTTTGATATAATGTAATCTACACAAGCACGATGTTCATGAAATGAAAATCGGAATGAATGAAGGAGCTTTAAAGTCATGCACGCTGTTCACACCCATGTGCTTCTCATTAAAGAAACTTCTCCTGCTCCTGATAAGAGCCGCCGCTCCGTTCCGCCTCAGTGGGATGTTTTTAATAGATCAGCGGTACATGTCACTCCACTACCTGTCTGACCTGAGCTTCATCAACACACACCCAAACACACACCTTCTTCACCAGGGAAATGTGACCCGCAGCAAAGCTTCTCTTACAGAAGACTGAGCAATCTCACAGATGCAGAGATAAAAAACTGAGCAGAAAAATAACATAAACGTTTGAAGCAGATCGTGTTTATATTTTTAACATCGTCTTCTCGTTCAAAGACAAAAGGTTAATTCAGCACTTTTTAGGAAAGGCTTAATAAACGCTTCTAACTGCATCCATCTGACCAGCAAAACAACCTCAGGGTTCAGGTTTTCTCAAAAAAAAGAACAAATGTTGAATGTTTTGCTCAGAGACAAAAATCTGCTCCATGTGCTGAGTGGTGAAGATCATCAACCTCTCAAAAACTATTTAACATGCAGAACCCGACACGAGGCGTGGGCGAGGACGACTCAGATGTTCCTTTACACCTGAAATATCCTTCAGATTTACTCCAAACAGTCAGGAAGCTACTGAAGAAAAACCACTTCGGTCATTTGACTTATGAACTAACAGGACTGAAGATGAAGATGGATGGAAGGCAGGGAAATAAACATGGACATGGATTACTAGAACCTGTGACTGCTTTATTACAGTGTTAGGATTCAGTCTATAGAAATATTCAGTATAAATATTAACACAGCCCTGATCATGATGAAATGTTAGAATGATGAAAGTCATTCTAAAGATCAAGTGAGAAATGTATCCTCGTGTCGATTTTCACTTCAGAAGACTTTTATAAACATGTCGGTTTTTCTTGCATGCTGTCGAACTTTTCCAAGCCAGAAGAAGACGGTCGTGGTTACAGGAAATTAGCAGTTCGAACTGATCTGCGGTGCTCCGTCTCTGCATATAAATCGGAGAACTAACCAACAAACTCCACCTACAACCGACTTCAAGAAACTAAAGATATTTAGACACAATTTAAAGCCTCAATTTCTCTCAAGTATAAACACTCAGAGTTTCTAACATGAGATGTGTGGTTTAAATGTTCAGTCTTTCAGCATTAATCCATAATAATAATAATAATAATAATTTCAGCTAACAATTCTTAAATAATATTTATGATTGAACTGTTCAGTCAGATTACAGTAGCATCACCTGAGTCTTTGGATAACCAGGTTAAGTTGTCTTTATTCGTCACATATACATTACTACACAGTGAAATTTTTTCTTTGCATATCCCATCCTTGGGGGTTGGGTCAGAGCACAAGGTCAGCCGTGTTAAGTCGCCCCTGGAGCAGACTGGGTTGTGTGCCTTGCTCAAGGGCCCAACGTTGGCAGCTCGGCGGTACTGGGGCTTGAACCCCGATCTTCCCAGAGACTTAACCACTTGAGCTACCACCACACCAGGTTTTGTGTGTGTGTGTGTGTGTGTGAATGAATTTATCTCAGATAACTTTGTCATGTCTAAACCGTCTGAAAGACAATATTACATATAATGGGAAAAAAACCATAAACATAACAAATATTCCAAATATACTGTGTGTGGCCCGTTATATCTCTGCTCACCTTCTACAGCTCTTTTGAAGAAAACTTTGCAGCTCCCGCAGGTCAGAACGCCGTAGTGGCACCCTGACGCCTCGTCCGAACACACCAGGCAGATCTTACTGTTTGGGCCTTTGGGTCGAGCCGAACCAGACGAGCTCGAAGCGGCGGCATCCGGCCTCAGCACCGCACTGCAAAAAGCGACAACACAACGTGAGGCTCAAAACAAAACAAACTTCACAGTGTCACAATAGAGAAAAAAAATCTTTTATTTTTATTATGCCTTCACTGGTTGAATTTATGGCACTTCAAAAACTACACAAACAACAACATACCGGAAGCTGTTTCTGTGATATTTAATTGTATAATTAATATCTATGTGTTTTTGTGTAGTTTGCTGCTTTTGTGGCTAGTTCATTCTTATAAAAGAGATTTAACCTCAATGAGTTTCTCTCCTGGTTAAATAAAGCTTACTAACTAGCTATCCCTTGCAACAAAGAGGTGAAGAAGTAGGAGGAAAGGCAACATTCTGTAGGTTAAAGTCAGATTCTAAGAAAAGAAAGTAGGACAGAAGAACGGTCAGAGAAACTGAGGGGAAAAACCTGGAACTGGCTCACCGCACCGATCTGTTCCTCAACACAAGAAACGAGAAGAAATGAGACTCAGCCATTTACTAGTTTAATATCTGGTTAATATTTTCACTGGATTTACAGTTTGTTAGAGTTTTCGCATTTGGCTGAAAACAAACAGGACAAGTCTTTGATTTTTAACTGTAATGGACAGAATCCCTAATAAACACAGTAACTAAAATCAGTGGTAGCTCATGTGGTTAAGGCTCTGGGTTGTTAACTGGGGTTTAAGCCCCAGCACCAGCAAACTCCACTGTTGGGCAACTGAGCAAGGCCCCCCCGCCACCCGCTCCAGGGGTACTTTATCACAGCTGCCCCCACGCTCTGACCACAACTTCCTCATCTGGACGTGAAGAAAAGAATTCCACTGTGCTGTAATGTGTGTGTGGCGATCATAAAGGCTTTGTGTCCCCAGTTCTTTTTCTTCAGCTTCTAACTGATGTTAAATATATACAGAATTTGTCTAATGCCAGTAGAACAGTCATAGAATTTATTCCACATTAAAGAACTTATTCCACATTAATGTCTCCATTCACCAGGACAGAAAACGAGAGCACGAGGTGAAGAGCCTCGGATTCATATGACTGAATAATCAAAACCTTCTACTCATTGTACATCATTATTAAACTCTGGAGTGAATAACACACACACACGCACACACACACACACACACACAATATCATGGAGAAGCACTTGAATCACACAAGCCTAAGAGTACCTTTATAATTCGTAGGGTTTTTTGAGCTAAAAACGCTGATTAAAGTGTTTGTGGTCATTTTCATGAAAAATACAGACTAGCAACATAAAAACAAGGCCAGAAATCTGATGTAAATTCGAGCACAAGGTTTCCTCTTTAACATCAGCCAAGGCTGCGGCTCGCGGCGTCACTCACACTGTCCATGTCCCATATACTGTATACTCTTATTAACTGTGTGAAGTAACAGCAGTGTTGAGTTACTCTGGTTCATCTGGACAGAGATTTGTTCACAGCCTCCAAAAATGACTCATGGATGGATTTGGAGTCGAATGTGCACAAGAACAGCTGCAGATCAAATCCCCAATGCCATCGTTTCCCTTTTCCACTTCCTGTCAATACACAACTGTGTGCATGAGTTTCTGCAGAGCAAAAAGCAAGCACAGGAAACAAACCTGAGCATTTCTTTTATTTATTTACCTCACTGGTGTGTCCTTGAGCATTATAATATCATCATGCATATCAGATGAATTAATGAACAGTTCAATAACATGACAAACTCAGAGACAGAGCTACTGTCTCTGTCTCCTAAACCCATTTCCTGTTATTCAGCCGGTTCTGGAGAGGCAGCACAGGAAGAAATACGTCTAAAGGTTACGTGACCTGAGCTGTCACTCTGAGTTATTTCTATTCAAAATTTTTGAGTGTGTATTCATTTAAGATCAGAGTTTAAAAAGGGGAGGAAAAAACATACATGTAAACACACACACACACAAGAATTGTTTTAGTTTAGTAAAATGGCTCTGTGAATTAAAAGACTTGAATGGTTATGTCCCTAGAGATTCTGGTTATTATTGGACACACACACACACACACACACCACGAGGAAGCAGTTCAATGACCTCAGCAGTCTATACATCAGTGCTGCCTGACCACACAACTCACACAGTCGTGTAATCTCACGCTTCTAAAAACATGATGTGAAACTCTGAAGAGAAAAACTTCTTCTTGAGAAATATTAAGATAAAGGAGTATTTCCCTGTGCTCTGAGCTCTTTTTCTCCTCGAATCTGTCCTCCTTCCTCCATCTGAGTTTAGAACGATCCAGTCAGACTGTGCTGTGCCCACTCCCTGAATCAGCCAATCACATTCATAAGGTCAAGCGCGTCACAGGATTATCGGATTCACCGACCCAGACACGGCACCTCTCCCACACACAGTGCCTTGGCAGAACCTCAGGAAGATTACAGTCCTGAGGGAAAGCTGTCACGCTAGCAGAGCTGGCTCTGCTCTCCATCTCTATCTTAATCTAATACACTGATATCACATACCACCAAAAACGTCAAAATGTACAAATCCGGATCACCTTGTTCACACCTTCAAGGATTCTTCCAGGTCAAATCAGCATGTGTCTGACACAAACTGAAACTTTTCATTTTCCTAACAAATCATCAAATCACGTAGCAGGAGAAAGAGCAAGAGCAGGTCAGAACCTGTTGCTCTAAATCAGTCCCTCCAGGATTTGACAGAGATTACATGAAATCAAGTATACTGTGAAGTAACGCAGATTTTCCACAGACTCAACCCGTCACTATGCAAAGTCCTTTAATATTCATGTACATAGGGATAAAATAGTAACTTTAATTTCAACTCTATCAGTTTTTTTTACACTTCTGTAAAGCTGCTTTGAGACAACGTCTGTTGAACTGAATTGAATTGAATTGAGTTGAGGCGTGTGAACATGAGCACAGCATCGTAGAAAGTCATTACATACGGTATGGGTCTCATGGGGAGGAGAATAGCAGAATCCTAATAAGAAAGAATCTTAATATCTAAAAGGCTCAGCAAAATGAAGCCGCAGTAATCAGAAAAAATCTCGGAGGACTGTGGAAAATGTCATGTCATGATGTTAGTGTCAGAATCATTAAACACAACCGCTTTTACCTCATACCATCAGACCGGAGACGCTTCCAAGCCAACAGGAGACGGTGAAGGAGCTCCATTTGTACATTTAATCTCAGCTCAGTAGCAAACTAGGTTTAGTTAAGAATTAACAGGATTATGTTACTCCGTTAGCAAACATGTTAACATTCTCACCGAGAAGCTGTTTATCAGCAAGTCTTTAACTAGTTAACTCTTTTTAATCATGGTATAATCATCAGACATCCTGAACTTTGTCATACACGATAGCTGGGAGCATGGAGACTCGAGTAGCTTGAGTTTCTCTGCAGTATAAAGATTCTGGGAAACGAACAACAGTCTGATTCCTAAATAAAATTTTTAGGTCGAGCAGGACAGTAGGTTGCTAGGATACTCGGGTCTTTCTGAACGGACAAAAAAAGTCGTGGAATCAGACAATCCAGACAATAAGGACCTCCATGTTCTCTGGCTCTGTGGAGAGTTGTAGTGACCACACTCAGGGATGTTCTGAATGCAACCAGGCTGTAATTTAATTTCACATATGATTCAAGACGTTGGTTACCTCCAGCAGCTTAACATTAATTAGAAGAAAAAAACCATTTCTTCCACCATCTCCACCTCCTCTGCGAGCTGTGCTGCGGTTCGTCTCTTCAACCAACAAAGAACGTCCAGTAATCTCACTAAAACGGACCACAAAACCCTGCATGAACATCGTGTACAATGATGACATCACATCATCTTAAAAAGCTTATTAAGTAAAAACTGAACACAACTTTCAGACTTGCCTTAAACTTGTCACGTCAACAAACTTTCTCTAAATGTGTCTATTAAAGAGCTCTAGTTTTTCTGCTCTTCACTACATTATACATAGCATATATATGTTATTATACATTTTCTATCTTAAAGAAGGTGAAGTGTTGAGAACGTTTCCATAGAAACAACTAATTGCCATGTCGGAGGAGATGAACAGCTCCGGGCAGAATCTCCGAGTCTTCATCTTATAAAGATCTTCGTTCTGTCCAGACGTGAATGGACTATAAAAAAAAGTCCATTAGTGTTCGTTTTTTGCCCTAATGTTTAGTTACAGCTGAAACGACCACTCTGACACAGCTATACACGATACTGGATCACAATATGCTGATTATTTTATTTTACACACATTTGGCAGACACCCAATACACACGTTATCTCATTCTATACAACTGAGGGTTAAGGGCCTTGCTTAAGGGCCCAGCAGTGGCAGCTTGGTGGATTCAAATTCACAACCTCCTGATCAGTAATCCAACACCTTAACCACTAAACTACCACATCCTTATGTTTTTAAAAGCAGGAATCTGTGGTTACATCATATCGAGTATTATGTGTCAGACAGATTTTTTGTCATTTAAGCGATTAATTAATTAACTAACCACAAAGAACATCCTTTCTAACCATCTTTACGGATCTCACTCTTTCACTCTCTTCTCTGAAAGCTGGGATCATGGACCAAACTTTTCTATATCCAGGCACTTGATGCACGAATCAGATTAAAACATGGGAGGACTCATGATCAGAAGGTTATGAGTTCAAATCCCTCGACAGCTCAGGAGCTGATAAAATCCAAAAGAATACGTGGAGATTAGTGAGATTAAGGTTAGATAGATAGATAGATAGATAGATAGATAGATAGATAAATTAATACTAGTGTTTAAGGGTACAAAATATAACAAAAATATAATAAAATAAAGTATAAAAAATACTAAATACTAGAGTTTAAGGGTATAAAATATAACAAATAAAATAAAATATAACAAAAAATACTAAATACTAGAGTTTAAGGGTATAAAATATAACAAATAAAATAAAATATAACAAAAAAATACTAAATACTAGAGTTTAAGGGTACAAAATATAACAAATAAAATATTATAAAATAAAATATAAAAAAATACTAAATACTAGAGTTTAAGGGTACAAAATATAACAAAAAATATATAATAAAATAAAATATAACAAAAAAAATTAAATACTAGAGTTTAAGGGTACAAAATATAACAAAAATATATCAAATAAAATATAACAAAAAATACTAAATACTAGAGTTTAAGGGTACAAAATATAACACAAATATAACAAATAAAATATAATTAAATAAAATATAACAAGAAAATACTAAATACTAGAAATTTAAAGGTATAAGAGATAATAAGTAATAGTTAAAATAAGGCTGTGGTATGAAAGGAATAAAACACTCGCACAGTTTGTGCGATTATACAAAAATAATCCACTTCGGGGTGAAAACGGCCCTCGGATTTGCATCGGCCCGTATCCATGGATTATTTTGATCTAACAGTGTGTTATTTCTTACATAACTCACAGCAGATCAACACATCTCAGCAAAAACCCCACAAGCTTCCTGAGCTTAAAGAGTCTGAGAGACTCATTTACACAGCAAGAAGACACAAGCTGAGTCTGTGACCGTCTCACACATGAGACAAGATATGATTCTAGACTCTGCAGATTTACATAAAGAAGAGCAGCACAGGACTGAAGAGCTGATCACACTGCAGGACGGAGCTCACTGACGCACAGTAACAAGACTCAGAGAAAATGTTTTCCTTCACACTGCTACGGGGCAGAAATAAAAGATTTCGGAGAAAAACAGATTAGATTAGAACC
This sequence comes from Hemibagrus wyckioides, assembly GCF_019097595.1. Classification (NCBI taxonomy): domain Eukaryota; kingdom Metazoa; phylum Chordata; class Actinopteri; order Siluriformes; family Bagridae; genus Hemibagrus; species Hemibagrus wyckioides. The sequence goes on from NC_080727.1 coordinate 16,492,680, forward strand.
CGACATGTTCTCAGTGCTAAAATAGATAAATGGCACGAGGACCTGTGAACATTGTGCCATTTTCCTCTTTCTTTCATGCGATTACCCTTCAGTTAACACATTACTACTGATGAAGACACACTGTCTGTGGCAGGAGAGTAAATTAGCTTAAGGGAATACTGATCTCTTCTTCCTTCTGTTTCCGGGTTGTGTCTCTTCTGGAATGGGAATAATTTCATGTTCGGTTTATTAATTTATTAAACACAAACACACTATTGTGTATTTTCAGAAGGTTGTACTGTAGGTATGACAGATGAATGATTTATAATCCCACTCTCTGGTGTTTATAATGATTTATAATTCCACTCTCTGTGTTTAAAATGATTTAGAATCCCACTCTCTGTGTTTATAATGATTTATAATCCCACTCTCTGTGTTTATAATGATTTATAATCCCACTCTGTGTTTATAATGATTTATAATCCCACTCTCTGTGTTTATAATGATTTATAATCCCACTTTCTGGTGTTTATAATGATTTATAATCCCACTCTGTGTTTATAATGATTTATAATCCCACTCTCTGTGTTTATAATGATTTATAATCCCACTTTCTGGTGTTTATAATGATTTATAATCCCACTCTGTGTTTATAATGATTTATAATCCCACTCTCTGTGTTTATAATGATTTAGAATCCCACTCTCTGTGTTTATAATGATTTAGAATCCCACTCTCTGTGTTTATAATGATTTAGAATCCCACTCTCTGTGTTTATAATGATTTATAATCCCACTCTCTGTGTTTATAATGATTTATAATCCCACTCTCTGTGTTTATAATGATTTAGAATCCCACTCTCTGGTGTTTATAATGATTTAGAATCCCACTCTCTGTGTTTATAATGATTTAGAATCCCACTCTCTGTGTTTATAATGATTTATAATCCCACTCTCTGTTTATAATGATTTATAATCCCACTCTCTGTTTATAATGATTTATAATCCCACTTTCTGGTGTTTATAATGATTTATAATCCCACTTTCTGGTGTTTATAATGATTTATAATCCCACTCTCTGTGTTTATAATGATTTATAATCCCACTCTCTGTGTTTATAATGATTTATAATCCCACTCTGTGTTTATAATGATTTAGAATCCCACTCTGTGTTTATAATGATTTATAATCCCACTCTGTGTTTATAATGATTTATAATCCCACTCTCTGTGTTTATAATGATTTATAATCCCACTCTCTGCGTTTATAATGATTTATAATCCCACTCTCTGTGTTTATAATGATTTATAATCCCACTCTCTGTGTTTATAATGATTTATAATCCCACTCTCTGTGTTTATAATGATTTATAATCCCACTCTCTGGTGTTTATAATGATTTAGAATCCCACTCTCTGTGTTTATAATGATTTAGAATCCCACTCTCTGTGTTTATAATGATTTAGAATCCCACTCTCTGTGTTTATAATGATTTATAATCCCACTCTCTGTGTTATAATGATTTATAATCCCACTCTCTGTGTTTATAATGATTTATAATCCCACTCTGTGTTTATAATGATTTATAATCCCACTCTCTGTGTTTATAATGATTTAGAATCCCACTCTCTGTGTTTATAATGATTTATAATCCCACTCTCTGGTGTTTATAATGATTTATAATCCCACTCTCTGTGTTTATAATGATTTATAATCCCACTCTCTGGTGTTTATAATGATTTATAATCCCACTCTCTGTGTTTATAATGATTTAGAATCCCACTCTCTGTGTTTATAATGATTTAGAATCCCACTCTGTGTTTATAATGATTTATAATCCCACTCTCTGTGTTTATAATAATTTATATTCACACTCTCCGGTGTTTATAATGATTTATAATCCCACTCTCTGTGTTTATAATGATTTAGAATCCCACTCTCTGTGTTTATAATGATTTAGAATCCCACTCTGTGTTTATAATGATTTATAATCCCACTCTCTGTGTTTATAATAATTTATATTCACACTCTCCGGTGTTTATAATGATTTATAACCCCACCCTCCGGTGTTTATAATCATTTATAATCCCACTCCCTGGTGTTTATGGTAATTCACACTCTCTGGGGTCACCCAAATGAGGATGGGTTCCCTTCTGAGTCTGGTTCCTCTCAAGGTTTCTTCCTCAAACCATCTAAGATGATCCACCTTGCTACAATCACCCTAGGCTTGCTGATTAGGGATTAGGGGTTAATACAAATAATTTGAAATATAAGTCTTATGTTAAGCTTGAGCTTTTTTGTCTAATATAAATATTGAGCTTTTGCATTATATTTCCTATGTTCTGTAAAGCTGCTTTCAGACAATGTCCTTTGTTAAAAACACTACACAAATAAAACTGAATAGAAGACGCAGTTTACATCTCAGTGTACAACTCTACGCTCTCTGACACAGAGTGACCTTCTCTCCTGTTTCACACCTTCAGATTTCACCATCTTCATGTCCAGCTTTTATTTATAACTAATATTAGATTTACATACATAAAATATATGAAATATCTCAGATGAAATATCAACACCTGTCAAATTTGTGAATTGCAGCTGAAATAGAAATACAGAACTGAAGTGTGTTTTATTTATGTATTTATTTATTATTTATTTATTAGTATAATTAGCATACATACACTGCCACAGATGGCACAAACGATAGCGAGGTCTTAGCAGAAATATTTTATCATAAATATTTTTTATGATGTTTACACCCAGAGCTGATATTTAGCTTAATTTGACATTTCTGAGGAAGAATTTTTAACCTGATCACTTTAAAAAAAAGTCATATAAAATCTCTGTAAATGACTGAATACACACACACTGTATACACACACTGTATACACACACACTGTATATACACACTGTATACACACACACTGTACACATACACACTGTACACACACACTGTACTCACACACACTGTACACACACACTGTACTCACACACACTGTACTCACACACACTGTATACACACACACTGTACACACACACTGTACTCACACACACTGTACACACACACTGTACACACACACTGTACTCACACACACTGTACACACACACTGTATACACACACTGTACTCACACACACTGTACTCACACACACTGTACTCACACACACTGTACACATACACACTGTACTCACACACACTGTACACACACACTGTACACACACACTGTACTCACACACACTGTATACACACACTGTATACACACACACTGTACTCACACACACTGTACTCACACACACTGTACACACACACTGTACACACACACTGTACTCACACACACTGTACACACACACTGTATACACACACTGTATACACACACTGTATACACACACACTGTACTCACACACACTGTACACACACTGTATACACACACTGTATACACACACTGTATACACACACTGTACTCACACACACTGTACACACACACACTGTACTCACACACACTGTACACACACACACTGTACTCACACACACTGTACTCACACACACTGTACACACACACTGTACTCACACACACTGTACACACACACACTGTACTCACACACACTGTACACACACACTGTACTCACACACACTGTACACACACACACTGTACTCACACACTGTACTCACACACACTGTACACACACTGTACACACACACACACACTGTACACACACACTGTACACACACTGTACTCACACACTGTACACACACACTGTACACACACACACACACACACTGTACACACACACAATGAACACACACACACTGTACATACACACTGTACTCACACACTGTACACACACACTGTACACACACACTGTATACACACACTGTATACACACACACTGTACTCACACACACTGTACACACACTGTATACACACACTGTATACACACACTGTATACACACACTGTACTCACACACACTGTACACACACACACTGTACTCACACACACTGTACTCACACACACTGTATACACACACACTGTACACACACACTGTACTCACACACACTGTACACACACACTGTATACACACACTGTACTCACACACACTGTACTCACACACACTGTACACATACACACTGTACTCACACACACTGTACACACACACTGTACTCACACACACTGTACACACACACTGTATACACACACTGTATACACACACACTGTACTCACACACACTGTACTCACACACACTGTACACACACACTGTACTCACACACACTGTACTCACACACACTGTACACACACACTGTATACACACACTGTATACACACACTGTACTCACACACACTGTACACACACACACTGTACTCACACACACTGTACTCACACACACTGTACACACACACTGTACTCACACACACTGTACACACACACACTGTACTCACACACTGTACTCACACACTGTACTCACACACACTGTACACACACACTGTACTCACACACTGTACTCACACACACTGTACACACACACTGTACACACACACTGTACACACACACTGTACACACACTGTACTCACACACTGTACACACACACTGTACACACACACACACACTGTACACACACACAATGAACACACACACACTGTACATACACACTGTACTCACACACTGTACACACACACTGTACACACACACTGTATGCACACACTGTACTCACACACTGTACACATGCAGTGTATACACACACTGTATACACACACTGTACATACACACTGTATATACACACTGTACACACACACACACACACACACTGTATATACACACTGTATATACACACTGTACACACGGTACACACACACACTGTATATACACACTGTACACACGGTACACACACACACTGTATATACACACTGTACACACGGTACACACACACACTGTATATACACACTGTACACACACACACTGTATACACACTACACACACAATGAACACACACACTGAACACACACACACTGAACACACACAGGACACACACTGAACACACACACAGTATACACACACTGAACACACACAGTATACACACACTGAACACACATACAGTATACACACACTGAACACACACACAGTATACACACACTGAACACACACACAGTATACACACACTGAACACACACACAGTATACACACACTGAACTGCAATAGTGTTTATTAACCAAAAGTGATGAATGTAACCTGCATTTAGAATGACCTGAGTAGCTCACAGTTCTACACACAACTGGTATGATTCATCTCACACACACACACACACACACACACACACGTGGTGAATGTTCAGCAGTTCACACACACAGATATAAGACATTTGTTTATAGATGAAGGTTATACGCGCATCAGTCCCGAGCTTTTTGCAGAATCACACATAAACACAAAGCAAAACTCGCTCGCAGTGCCCGGAGGATCTCCATAGCAACCGACGCCATGGAGACAGCCATTAAAAAAATCAATCATTTGTTCTGTTGTAACGTGCTGCCTTTCTGCTCCTCAAAACCACGTTATCGATCACACATACACTGCTAATTACACCCAACCTGTGACATCACCACACACAGATAAATACATCATCATTATTTTACTCTGTAACAACAGTCATAACAACCAAAATCCATCTGAAACATCTTAAACAAGCTTCTCCCTTATAAGCCACCTTGAAGAAAACAATTTCATCTTTTTCCCCTTCCTTATTTAACGGAGTACTTTTCCATGGCATACGCAATTCGCTTCCTAATTCTGCTGCAAACAGAACTAATTTCGTCTGTGGAGAAAACCATTTCGCTGTGGGGGAAAAACACAGAGAGGAATGTAATTACTAGATGAAAAGCTCTTGTAGCAGACCAGGGGAAAAAGGTTGCACAAATACATTAGTGGAAAAGCTTTAAGAGAGCAACGCAGCGGGAGATTTTCCCTTAATACCGTGTGTAGAAAAAGGAATCCGAAGTTAAACAACCATCATACAAACAGCACAGGCATAGGAAACGGAGTGTGTCGAATGTGTGTGAGAGGACGAGAGGGACGTGCTGCTACACACTCAATCTAGCCTTCTGTAGAAATGTCTCTATTGACATAACTCAATGTTTATTACCACTTTATACTAACCTACATAAATAATCCCGGAATAAATACTGACTGAATTATCGACGTCTTCTTCATCTTTTCCCTGAGACAGCGAATCGTCTCTCCACACAGATCTTCTGCATCCTCAACACTTGCACCCACTAGCTTCATATCCTCATTTATTCCATCCATATACCTCCTCTTTGCCTCCTGCCTGACAGCTCCATGTCCAGCATTCTCCTACCAATATACTCACTCTCCCGCCTCTGAACACCATCTTAATCTGGCCTCCCTAACTCTGTCCCCCAAACGTCCAACATGAGCCGTCCTTCTGATGTACTCGTTCCTAATCCTGTCCAACCGTCTCACTCCCAAAGAGAACCTCAACACCTTCAGCTCTGCTACCTTCAGCTCTGTCTCCAAACCATACACCATGGCCAGTCTCACCACCGTCTTGTACACCTTCCCCTTGATTCTCGCTGATATTTTTCTATCACAAAGAAGTCGTCTGAATTATCGACTAATGATGCGTTAAGGCGTGGACTAATCCCGAACAAATAAAGAGTTAATGTTAATGACGATGTGTCTTAGGATGAGTTTGTTAGGTAGGGCTAAAGGGAACGGTAGTATAGTGTGAATAAAATGTACTAAACACAGCACAACATATCAGAGTGTTAAGAACAGAGTGAAAGACAAAACAAAGAAGAGCCAACAGCAAATGCTGCGTGATTGATGAAATGCTCAGCAATGTGCCAAGTTACCCATCAGTCTTTGTGACTCTTTTACACTTTCATTTATTTTCTTCCTTTCTTTCATTTCTCCAAACAAATCTCTGATCCAACAGCTTTCTCTGTGGCACATCATCCAAAATCCTAAATAAACTCCAGCTCGTCCTCATCAGCTCACCGGTTCTCGCTCTCATGACCGCTTCACTCCGGGTCTTCTCCAGCATCGTGTCCCACAAAAGACAATTCAACAGAGAATTCCTTCTCTTCGCTCACAAAGCTCTCCATAAACAGGATGAATCTATCCTCTATCACTCGCCTTCCTGTTGTTACTGTTCCTCCGATGCCAAATTCCTGTCTCTAGAGAGCTTCAGGAACGAGTCCTAACACCACAGGAATAAGTTTGCATTTGAGCATCATTCCATCTGCTTCCATCATCCTGAAGTCAGCAGTTTTGTTTGAACAGGTTTTGGGTTAAATGCCTGAAATCTGAAATCAGGTCTGCGGTGATATTTTCCAAGCTCAAGATATTTTCACGTTTTATTCCACAACAGTAATCCCTCTCTCCTAATGTTTTAAGATTTTATATGGATCTGTAATGAGTGGCTAAACAGGACTACAGGGGACGATGTCAGGGACAGTAAAAGTCTTCACACCGAACAGGAAACTAATCTACTGCAGCCTCATTGTGTTTATCCTGATTTCACGCTCTTACTTTCTGAACTTCCAACTCCAACGTTTCATTCATTCAGATACTTCCACAGAAAGTGCAGAGTGGACGAGCTGGCTTGTTCTCATAACCTCCTACTGTGAAATTGTTCGTGGCGGATGTGAATGCTAATGCTTTCAACCAGAATTAGGAATTGAAGCTAATGAAAAGAAAGAAAGAAGTAATCAGGAGGCCAAACCAACAGCCCAGATGTCATGAAGCAAAAACAGGTTCTCTTCTGCGTGAGTTTGCTGACAGACAGATGATGTGTTTCCCTTTTTTTTGTCACCGGTTGCTATGAATCTGTCTGCCGCGGGTTCCTGAGAGTCTCGGGTATGACATTTTAACAGGAGCATGCTGACCAGAGGCCAAAACAGTCATCACATGGAAGGAGCCACGGATGACATCAGCAGATAGATTTGAGCAGGAACATGAGGACCAGGAGTCAAGAGGAGGCAGATAAATGTTCCTTCTGAAGCCATGAGGATGAGAGAGATGTCAAAGTGAATTCACATGTCTGATAATTCAGAGGGAGAAGACGTGAGACGAGAGCGAGAATTCAAGAAATCTGAAAGAAGGGCAGATCAGTTGTCTAAACTTCCTTTATTTTACTGTGATATTTTTCATTTTCATTTATTATCCCTTCTCGCTCTCTCTCTTCCTCTCTCGCTCCTGTAAAATGTACCTTTCACTCCTCGGTTCCTGTTCTGACACCAGCTACTCACTGGGTGTGGTGTGTAACATCATTAATCTCATCCACATGACGGATGAGTAGATCTCCTCAGCTCCACAGTTTAACATCAGAGCAGGCTAGTAAGAATTATTGCTCACAAATATGTTTTTTTAATCTCCAAAGAAACAGGAAATGGTTCGATTTGCTCTGGTGTATTGAACTCAATCATATTAACTGATGCCGCCTGAAAGCTCCGCCCCCTTTCCCCTGCTCTAGAACGGACTCAGAAAACAAACGTCTTCTCCTTTACTGGACTTCAGCGTACGCCTGGCTGCTTCCTCTTCATCATTTCAAGTGAAGCGATTAATTAAGGCGCTCGGAGCAACGCTGGCGCTCGTCTCACTCAGTGCTCCTCAGTGTTTACTTCTCACTTCACATGTTTCTAACTCAGCCAACAAGAAACAGAACAATAACACACGTCTTCCACTTCCAATGCCCAGGATTAAAAAGCAGCTAAGAAGCAGAAGACGTCTCAGCTGGATGTCAGTGACGGCAGTAAACCAAGCAGAACGCGTCAAACTTTCAATAATGAAATGGACGGAGACTTTTATGATGTAAGAAACATGCAGCTTCTTTTGCTTTAGGTGCTCAATATTTCATGCACTGACTGAGTCGGACAGTGGAGGTGTTCTGGTGTTGCTTTGTGTGGAAAATAAATCAAATCTTCAGTCATTTTCCTCTCCAGTGTTTTGAGAATTACTTTTCCTTTTTTTTTTTTTACCTTTCTCTTTTGCTCTTTCAACTAAACTTCATTCTGAAGAAATAAAACTAAAAGCGCCGTCATGCTCCACACCTTGCTAAACGCTCATGTGGTACCATCACCTAATATTGTACACAGTCCGGAATTTCGACATTCCAACATTTAAAGTCTACACTCAGGACTATACCGTAGATCTGAGCGGTTTGTTTGTGTTAAACGTGGATGGAGGCCTGTATTCCGTCTCTTACGTAAACGTCCTAGTGAGTTACGAGTCGACAAAATAATTGCTGCCATTTGCAGCCCAGACTTCTAGATGATTATGATCGGGTTTATTGGCCATTTAGACAGAAATGACCTTGTGTTTTCCTGTGTTTCTTAGAAACGGTGAAGATGAAACATGTCGCATCATTCAGACGTTTATTTCCCAAAATATATACGACACGTCTGCTTGCCAGAGCTCATCAGAGAAACTGATGGAAATGATAAAGCTGCAAGAAAATCAAAAGATATTTTACCCCCCTCAACCCCCCCATCCCCCCCCACACGCACACTCACACTAACACTAACACAAACCATGTAATGTATTCATCTACGTTAACAAACAGAACCTAGTTCTGAACATCAGTCTGCACTTTTTACAGTTTTGCACAATCTGAGTGGGCGGAGCTAAACACCTGTCAGTTACGCCTTTGATCCCGAGGAAGGAATTTCAATCACAAACGTCACATCGCTCAACAATTAATGGAATTGTTTTGGTAATGGACGTCTGAGGTCCAGCTCTGAGCTGTGAGTCATTTTGGTCGAAAGAACACTTTATTAGTGTGAGTCCTGTGAGTAATCGCTCGGCTCGGTGAATATGGACGGGATGTGCGTCTGTGTTGTGTGAGGGGTTGTGTTAGCTGTGTGTGTGTGTGTGTGTGTGTGTATGTCCACATGTCTAATAAACACTGCCTCACTTTTTCCTCACCACCGTCACCTCTGGATTACTCATTAGGGATGAATTTCAGTTTAAAATTTATTTATCTTTTTTATATACATATGTTTTTTTGTAAAGCTGCTTAGGGATACTGTCCACTGTGAAAATTCTCCATTCACCCTTTTTTAACTTAAGCATCTTACCAAACCCTATAACACCCTAAAAAAATATTTTCAAAGACAAGCTTCTGAACAAACTCTAATCTGATTCTGACTGACGGACCGAGTCTGATTGACAGAGTGTGTTTATGTATAGTGTAGAAACTTAGAAACTCTGCTAGTGTCACACACACATATGTGCACACACACACACACACACAATCACAATCAGAACCACAATCCGTGATAAATTATGCATGAGCAGATCTGGGCAAACAAAGGTGAAATACGACAGCAGGTCAGAGTAAATAAAACATGATGAAGCCAAGCTTAAAATAGAGGTTACGAAACCTGGGGCTCTGTTGATTCTGGGTTTTTCTCAAAGCTGAAATTAAGTCATGTTCAAACACACAGATCGACATGGTCAGATGGTTAAAGTACATCCTAAATGATCATTTTATGGTTAAAGCTCTAAACCACACACACACACACACAGACACACACACACACACACAGCACATTCACGTTGTGATTTAGTTTTTGCTGTAACTGATCCTCTCAATAGAAAGTGGCGCTGCTCTTCACATCTTTAGATAGTTTCATAAAGATCAATTAAAAAAGATTAGAAGTTAAAACCTATAAATAAATAAATAAATAAATAAATAAATTCAGTAGCAGATGATTAGTTTTGTGTTGTTTTGTGGAGTTACTAAAAATTCTTACACTTACTACACTGTTATGTTCTTGTAGGAAAAAAAATTTTTTTTAATTATTTTTTAAAAATTAATTATTTCTTTTTATTAGCTTTTTATTAAATAATAATAATTATTATTATTAAATTTTATATATATGTATATATACACGTATATATATATATATATATATATATATATATATATATATATATATATATATATATATATATATATATAAACACTGGAAGCAGATTTCTACTCCATCTACTTATATATTTTATATATTTATTTTTTAACTCATTTTTGTTGGTTTTCATTTATTTTTGTAGGTTATTTTTAAAGATTTGTTTTTAAACACTGGTAAATGGATTACTAAAAATTCTTACACTTACTACACTTATGTTCTTGTAGGAAAAAAAAAAATTTAAATTATTTTTTAAAAATTAATTATTTCTTTTTATTAGCTTTTTATTAAATAATAATAATTATTATTATTAAATTTTATATATATGTATATATATACGTATATATATATATATATGTATATATATACGTATATATATATATATATATATATATATATATATATATATATATATATATATATATTTCCATTTGTTTATATATATATATAAACACTGGAAGCAGATTTCTACTCCATCTACTTATATATTTTATATATTTATTTTTTAACTCATTTTTGTTGGTTTTCATTTATTTTTGTAGGTTATTTTTAAAGATTTGTTTTTAAACACTGGTAAATGGATTACTGTTTTGCTGCCAGTTTGGTGGGAGATCTGTAAATCTACATCTTACGTTGCTCATGCAAAATACTGTGATATAACTTTAATATTCTGACCCCATGATATTTATAATAAATGTTTGCTAAGCGGAGCTAAAGCACTCAGATACACATCCCCGTGTCGGACAGATGATAGAATGATCCTGATTTTTTGCTGTGGTTCCATTTGGGTTTTAAGCCAAATAACAAACAGTCCAGAACGTTTGAGAAGGCAATAAAAAAATCAGCTATTAAATCACAATTCTCAAACAGATGTTTTTTATTAATGTTTTCTTTTTTTTAAATTCATCCAAAGTGTGTTTACATTCCAAATGTGAGAAAGGGAGAGCAGCAGAGATATCGTTGAAGAAGGCAAATTTTTTAAAAGCTGCCATTTGGGAACGCTTTGGCTTTTATGAGTCTGACAGTAAATAAAAGAGCCACAAGACCTGTTACTCCGGCAACACAACCAATCTGACGATCAGCTATTTCCACCTGTAGCTAGCATTCATGGAAAAAACTGTTGTAGCTAACCAGAGAATGCCCGAACATCTGATCTGTCATTCCATTACAATGACTAAAAGTGTGACTAATTGTGTTGAGAAAAAAAAAGATAACTAAATATCACACTGCTTTTCACTGGAGATCTGTGCTCGCGCTCTGTGGTGGAAAAACAAGGCTTTTGTTTTCTCCTTTATGCCTGTGAGCTGAGGTCCAGTAACTCATCTCTTCACTTACATGACTGAATAAAAGAATGTCAAATTAGAAGAAATAAGCAATTATTTTATTTATTTTAATTAACAAGCTGACGTTATCGATCAAATCTGTGGCAAATAAATAGATCTGAGGAGCCTAGGGAAAATGTGGAATGATCATCTGATTGCAAGTTTTCATGGGGTGGAGCACACTGAGTGGGTGAAGCACACAAGGTGGTTGGAGCACAGTGAGGGGGTGGAGCACAGTGAGGGGGTGGAGTACAGCAAGGTGGTTGGAGCACAGTGAGGGGTGGAGTACAGCAAGGTGGTTGGAGCACAGTGAGGGGGTGGAGCACAGTAAGGGGTGAAGCACAGTAAGGGGTGGAGCACAGCAAGGTGGTTGGAGCACAGTGAGGGGCTGGAGCAGAGTTAAAGGGTGGAGTACAGCAAGGTGGTTGGAGCACATTGAAAGGGTGGAGTACAGCAAGGTGGTTGGAGCACAGTGAGGGGGTGGAGCACAGTAAGGGGTGAAGCACAGTAAGGGGTGGAGCACAGCAAGGTGGTTGGAGCACAGTGAGGGGCTGGAGCAGAGTTAAAGGGTGGAGTACAGCAAGGTGGTTGGAGCACAGTGAAAGGGTGGAGTACAGCAAGGTGGTTGGAGCACAGTGAAAGGGTGGAGTACAGCAAGGTGGTTGGAGCACAGGGGGTGGAGTACAGCAAGTTGATTGGAACACAGTGAGGGGATGGAGCACATTGAGGGAGTGAAGCACAGCAAGGTGGTTGGAGCACAGCAAGGTGAGTGGAGCACAGTGGGGGGTGGAGAACAGCAAGGTGAGTGGAGCACAGTGAGGGGGTGGAACACAGTGAGGGGTGGAGCACAGTGAGAAGTGGAGTACAGCAAGGTGGTTGGAGCACAGTGAGGGGATATAGCATAGTGCGACGGTGGAGCACAGTGAAAAGGTGGAGCAGTGAGGTGGGTGGAGCACAGTGAGACGGTTGAGCACACTGAGAGGGTGGAGCACAGTGAAAAGGTGGAGCAGTGAGGTGGGTGGAGCACAGTGAGACGGTTGAGCACACTGAGAGGGTGGAGCACAGTGAGAGGGGGTGGAGCACAGCGAGGGGTGGAGCAGACTGAGAGAGGCTGATTGAGGTGTGATAACCTGAAGAAACTGATTCTATACATTTAACGTATTTAAATAAACTTCATGTGAGATAATGATTCAAACACAGATCACAAAAAAAAAACAACAGAAATAACAAACTGGTCTGAAAGCCTGCTGGTGTCGGGATATCATCAGTGCTGTGTTCAAGACCTCACTCTCTCTGAAGAACCGATTAAATAATCCATGACAGCGTTATCACTCGTTACTGTGGGACTCACACATCACAGCCATCACATTAAATAATGTTTATAAAATAAATAAAACCCAGAGAAAGATTAAACACTTCACACTATAAACTCTTCACACTATAAACTCTTCACACTATAAACACTTCACACTATAAACTCTTCACACTATTAGTCCCTCGAGTGACGCTGTAGAAAATATTAGAGTCACTGCTCTTAAGTGTTTAATACACAGCTTCTGATGTAATAACACAGAGATTGAAGGTCATGGAGATATGACCTGAGCTCAGCTGCTGGTGAGAAATGGGACGCACGCTTTGTACATGTCTTTGTACACACACACACACACACACACACACACACACACACAAACACTCGTTTCTACCTTCAAGTCTGAGAGACAGATAGATAGATAGATTTAGTAGTTAAAGAATGAAGTAAAAAAGATTAGAGGTGGCTGTGTGTGTGTGTGTGGCTTCATTCAGAGACACAGCCACCGTTTCCTAAACAAATGAGAAAAAAGAGAAAAGCCTTGTTTTTAATTAAGCAGCGACGCAAACTGTAATGTGAGGAGAGCGACAGAGATAGAGAGTGAGAGAGAGAGAGAGACAGAGAGAGAGAGAGAGAGAGAGAGAGAGTTAGAGAGAGAGAGAGAGAGAAAGAGAGAGAGACAGAGGGAGAGAGAGAGAGAAAGGGAGAGAGAAAACTAACCGTGCTAATGCTTCTCTTCCCTGTTAATTGTTTGATGATAAATTCTCCAGTCTGCTTGATAAAGAGTACCTGCAAATTGGTTTGAAAAAAATAATAAAAAGATCACACACTGAGTTGACGCTGCTGCTGTGATTCGATTATAAACCAATGAATTTCTCTTTCAACAGAGTTGAAAGTGGTGACACGGCAGAGGAAATGGCACCCAAGTCGATCTCCAGGGCTTAGGTGGATGTGAGCAGAAGCTAGTTTCATCTCTGGCCTGATGAAGAGATCTGAAAGCATTTCTCTCAAGTACACAGGCATATTGACAGAGAGAGAGAGAGAGAGAGAGAGAGAGAGAGAGAGAGAGAGAGAGAGCTTCAAATGGCAACTAAACGAAGGATAATTATAGTTAAAAAAAAAACCCTGCACAGCACTGCTAGGTGAACTGCCAGGGGACAAGCGGTGAGGACACGCCCACTAACTGACCTGGACTGATGTGTCTGGATGAGAAGATCAGGAGAAGCCTCAGATTTCTGGCTGACCTTCTTAAAACACTGTGTCCTGAATTAAACTCCACGCTTCAGGCTCTCACGTTTAAGAGTGCTATAAAATATTTGCAGGTTCTGTAACACATTTCTTCGGAAAGGTAAACATCTCAAACTTAAACCTGGAAGACTATAAACCTGTAGGATCGGCCGTGGCGCTTGTTTTCCTGTTATTTACCTCATTATGACGCAAACGTATTTTTTAAAAATATATATATTAATGTTATAGGGAACATAACCACTCTTAAGGGCTCTCGATAAACTGAAGGAGCAATTCAACATCCCTCACCACGCCTTAGATACTTTATATTCAAAAGTTTTGGCGCCCCCACCCGCCTACTCCCACAGGCCATGTGATCACACAAGAGTCTCATTAGAGATTTCCTTGCATCCCTTTATTATGCAATACTTAGGAAATATTCTGCTATGGCTGCCTCTTCTTTATCTAAAAAAAAACAACCATTTCGATTTCACAAAAAAAGTCAAAGTAAATACGCTGTTATCTGAGGAAATGGACATACTGTGATAACAACATATATAAGTTAAGTTCAGGGAAACTAATAATGAATCTGTGGAGAGAAATCCACCATGAACGACTCATGAATATTTCATCCTATTAACAATCTAATTAAAATCCGCTTTACAGTAGAGTGTCTAAGATTAATTTTGTGATGAATTTGACTCTTTCTTCAGTCAGTTTTCACAACATTACTCACTATGTCTTGAAGTTAAACATTCAAAATGAAATGTAATGAAATTCAGACCTATTGTCTCCTGACGTCATGGCAAAAGGAACATGCCTTTAATTGTCCTGACACGCCTTTAACTGTCCGCATCATAGGCTAGTTAATGAGTTTTTTGAGTTTTAATATCAAATCAATCGGTCATACAGGAGGATGGTTCGAGGGAGGGATGGAGAATAAGCTGACTGTACAGTCATCATGTATGACCTTAAATGTAGGAGCTTTCTTGATTGGTGAGGTCTGTTACAACTCATAATTCGTCTGGATTTCCTAGAGGTTTCCTGACGGGTTTAGACACAGGGTCAGATGTTAGACCTTTTCCATCTCTTCATGCGTATGACAGTGAATGCTATCTGGACATGTTGACATCGTTTCCATAAGTAACTAGCTCAAACTCAAGCACCTGTACATCAGACACGCCGCATAATAAAGATTAATAATAATTTCTTTTTAACAAAGAAAAAAAAAAAATCGCTGCTGTGGTGGAGTATTTCGTTAGGAATAATTACAATAATTATGGAAAGAGTCTTAGTGTGTTTTGGAAAGTTTTCGGCAGGGGAGGTGGGAGGTGTTTTTGGAAAGAGAGAGAGGAAGAGAGAGATGGTGAGAGAGATGGTGAGAGAGAGAGAGAGAGAGATGTTGAAAGAGATGGTGAGAGAGAGAGCAAGAGAGAGAGAGAGAGATGATGATGATGATGAGAGAACGCTCACTAATGGTGATTGTAATAACTTGGAAGTAACTTTTCTCAGACATTTCCATTCTTATTAAATGGTAACACACAACCCTGTGCTGTTATATGAAAATAATCCACTTGGGATTACAGATAAGCCGTGTCGTTTCACAGAACCCTGCGGCGGATTATTTTCATATATCTGTTCGGTCTGTTGTGTGTTAATGCTTACATAAAAATATTATCTTTCCAGTAAACACCTTCAACTCAGCAACACTGACAACGACACTGCCTCAGAGTCACATGTCCTCACTTTCGCCTCTGTGGGAAATCAGAGCTGATTTAAATAAAATGAATATAGTGAAGCTGCCCACAATCCTGCCAAAATGTAAAATGAGTTGTGGCTGGGGATTTTTCTGTTGTTGTTTTTCTACAAAAAAAAAACCTTTCAGGAGCTTTAACTGACCACTAACATGTCCAGTGGTTTAAACCAGTGGCGCTGAGGTCTGACAAATCTTTATTACAAAAACCCCAACCTATTACAGAATTGACTTGTAAACAGATCATAAATGCTGTTAAATATTTGGTAGATATTTGCCTACCTTAATTAACTGGATCTAAAACTAGAACACTACATTATGAAACTTTATAGCGTGCCGTTATTTGTTTGTGATCCAGTCGTCTGCATAAAACGTCGACTCAAAGCAAATTGATTCGAGTAATAAAGTAATATCTGTGGAGTGCAAACAGGATTTTTACTGCCCCATTTTCAATGTGCTTATGATATTAACTCATTTAAACCCCGTCTGCTTTCACTGAACACACACACACACACACACAGCAATGTGATGATACACACTTCTGACAGAACCGACACACTTCATTGACACTAATTATCTCTTCAAGTAATTATTTTAATATCACTGATAGAAAAGCATGTCAACTGTTTAATCAAAGTTAAGTGTAACAACCTCTACTGTAAATAAGGTTTGGGCCTAGATAAAGAACATTTAAATGCACTAATAGTTCCATGTCACTTTTACTCATCTCTATTTCCTGGTGGAAAGGTTTCTCACCAGTCTATTAAAAAAAAAAAACCCCTAAGAAACGGCAACGTGGCAGAAATAATTTATTAATAATAATTAATAATAATGATAATAATAAAGACTGAAATTGATCTAATAAAAATGTTCTTTTAGACTGAGTGTATGAGGTTTCTACTGATGTTCTGTTCACTTCTAGCTACCCAGAGTCCTGGTTCTGCTGGGAGAGAAAAAAAACAAACATAAATAAATGCTCATGTTGTATGAAATAAAAGGGAAATCCCAGTTCTTGTTCTGGTCACTGCTGCACTAATAAAAAAAAACCCCCAAAAAAGCACCACTCCTAGAAAATCGAAGATCGTGAGAAATTTTCAGCTTTCAGCTTTGTAATGACATAACGGCTGTCCACACCCCCTTCTTTTCTCTCTTTTTGAGGTCATATCCTCATACCACTACTCAGCCACTCAACTCTTCCTCCCTCTCTTCCTCAGACCCGTGTTTCTGCTCAGATCTTAGCATGTCTGTGAACATCTCATCACGGAAGGGCAGCTCATCACTACAAATAAATCCCGTTTACTTCTACACGACATCCCCGTGTCAAGATCTTGTGATCTCAACGCACAACTCTCAGATGACTCCATCTGACAATTCGTGAAGCCTTGAGGTAGACCTGTACCTCCAGTTATCCTTCCCTGACCTCATTAACCTGACAGTTTCTCCTTAACATCAGGAGGATCAGCAGGCCATTTTTATCCACAGAGACAGCTCAGGCGCTTAATTATTCCACTGTCGTGTCAAGACTGGATTACTCCACCTCGCTCCCAAACCACCAAACACCACAGCACGCCATACCAAACCCACAACACCCCACCTGTTGCTGCATTCCCTCCACTGATACTCACCTACACAGCCAAACTGCCCAGTCCCTGATTACACTTAGCAAATCCTGCTCTGAAACACATTCTTTACACATCATGACTTGACCCATCGTACCGCATGATACAAGTAATATACATGCATCAAGGGTCTTCTCCTTCCTGAAACCCAGGTGGTGGAAAAAAGCTCCTTTAAGCTGATTATCTGAGTCACTGGCTGTTTTTTTTTCTTTTTGCCTGATGCCAGGAAAAAGGTGGATCGAATATCAGAGAAAAAAAAACCCAACAATGAATCTGATTCTGTAGCAAATAGGATCTGAATTTGTAGAAAATTTTTTTTTTAAAGTGGAAATATTTACATAATAAGACTACATTACACATACACTGATCAGGCATAACATTATGACCACTGACAGGTGAAGTGAATAACACTGATGATCTCCTCATCATGGCACCTGTTAGTGGGTGGGATATATTAGGCAGCAAGCGAACATCTTGTCCTCAAAGTTGATGTTAGAAGCAGGAAAAATGGGCAAGTGTAAGGATTTGAGCGAGTTTGACAAAGGGCCAAATTGTAATGGCTAGACTTTCAGAGCATCTCCAAAACTGCAGCTCTTGTGGGGTGTTCCCGGTCTGCAGTGGTCAGTATCTATCAAAAGTGGTACAAGGAAGGAACAGTGGTGAACCGGCGACAGGGTCATGGGTGGCCAAGACTCATTGATGCACGTGGGGAGCGAAGGCTGACCCGTGTGATCCGATCCAACAGACGTTGCTCAAATTGCTGAAGAAGTTAATGCTGGTTCTGATAGAAAGGAGTCAGAATACACAGTGCATGACGGGTCAGGGCTGTTTTGACAGCAAAAGGGGGACCAACACAATATTAAGCACGTGGTTATAATGTTATGCCTGGTCGGTGTATATTTCTTGTTTTTAGCTATATATATTTTTCCTGTATTTTTTCCAGTGCTTAAAAAATTATCAACATATAAAACATATATAAAATCAGCTTGGTGTCAGTATCAGATACCTGATTCAGTGCCAATATAAGAAAAGAAGAAGTCATATCTTTCCATCTCATGCCAAGTTGTAAGAACAATTTCCAAAATGAAAGAAAATACATGACATAACTGTTGAAGTGTAATAATAGCCATCGAACCACATATCTTTTCTGTTCCCTTTTTATCATTTGATTATTTAAAGGAATATTTCTGTCTCCCTCACCTAGTGTTCACCGTGAGCATTTCTGTTATTTCCACCTCACACGTTGCTTAGAGAAGGTAATTATTTGTTTATTTTACTTCCGTCCAGCTGTATTCACTACCGAATTCAAATAGGAGGAGAGTCTGGGGCACAAACGCTATGTGAGCAATTTACAGAACAGAATATCAAGCCAAGATTACAGAATGTCCACTATAAAGCATATGAGATGTGAAGATAATTATCATGACACGCTGCAAACGATACACGATGTAGGCAAATTAACGATACATGATATAGGCAAATACTTAAACGACAACAACATCCTGCTGAAGGGGACGAATATGATGACGAATAAAAATCGTTCCCATCCTTTCTGTCAGCAGCCTTCAGAGAATATTTCCTACTTCCTCTTTTGTCTGTGATGTTGAAGCTAGTTCTATGGCATGAATGAAATCTAGTAAAAAAAATTTCCAGGAAATGAAAAACTAGCAACATACTTTCTTACATCTGTGCTGTTAATTAAATCAAGCTTGAATTTATTTAATGAAACGCCTGTTTACCACTTTTTAATTCAGCTGCATTTTGATCCAATTTCTCATAACCGGTCAGCCCAACTCACACATACACACACACATACACATACAATAAATACAAACAGAGCGTAATCAGCTCAGATGACACTCCTACCTGCTGCATGTGTAGGTGGAAGGGCCGGGTTGAGACACAGACCTGTTGGCTCTCTGTATCACGGACGTGTCTCTAAATCCATTTCCCTGAATCCAGCTATCATTTCCAGTTGCCGAAGGGCCATATACACCTAACACAGGCTTCTGGTTCGGTAAAGAGGCACTGACTCCATAGTGATATGGCTGGCTGTCCATGCTCAGACTGATGGACGCTCCAGGATTGCTGGACATTGCCGTCATCTGACAGTAGCCTCTCCTCTCATTTTCTTGCTTGATCACGCCAGGTGTGCACAACTGAATAAAATCTGGATCTTTCTCTGTCTTTATGACAGGAACATTGAGGTCATGTTCCAGAATCTGCTGTGGATGTGTTTTATCATTCCCATTAATGTTTTTCCTAGGCAGAGCAGGTTCGCCATCCTTCAGCATGCTGCTATCTGCGAGTGACGCGTCCTCCACCGACAGGGACGGGAAAAAAGCATCGTCGTTTGTCACACAGAACTCGTTGAGGTCTGTAAGAGAGCCAGGAGGCAGCTCCAGACTTTGTAGGATATCCAGCGTGCTCTCTTCTATCAGTCTTACGTTCCCAGACTCATTTTTTTCCGTCTGGTCATAGGAGCCAAAGTCATAGTCAGATTTATCCAAAGAGGAAAACTCCTCCATTTTGAATGTGAAGGTGTCAGGGGTTCGAAAGCACATGTTTTCTGAACTCGAGTTGCGGTTCAAATTGGCAAGGCTCTCCTCCAAGAGAGCCAGGTTATCCTTGGGGTTAAAGCCTTCCTTCATCTTTTGCTGCATCTTGAAGGTTTTAGCGTCTGGCTCGTGAGCATTGTGTCCCATCGATGGCTCCGTGTGAACGTTAACGCTGCTCAGTTTGTTCGAGACGTCACTGGAAGAGGAACTGGTGGGTCCGCTGCTCCCTGGCGTCTGCAGCAGGCCTCTCATGGGATGATCTCTTAAAGATATATTCTTGGCTGGATTATTGCTGAGGTTCAGCCAACAATCCATCTCTCAAGGCTGTGAGACAGAAAGATAAGGTCGTTAGTAAATAAATAACAATAAAAAAAAAAATAATAAAAAATAATAAATAAATAAATAATGTGCTGTGATGATTTTTCAGCTCAACTACACATACATTTAAAACACTGTGTATCATATTAATACCACTTCCTAACTTGTTTAAAAGTTTAAATAAAAGTTTGCGTCAATAATAATAATAATAATAATAATAATAATAATAATAATAATAATAATAATATAATTATTACTATCCAAACTGCAAAACAAATGTAACCAAAAATAAGCAAACATGTACATTGGGCTTGTGCATAAGCAATATAAATAAACTATTTTCTAACATGTTAGTCAGTAAAACTATCAAAAAAAATCTCTCAAAGATAAGCATTAATATAAAAGTCATTCTTTGGTAAAGGACATTTTAAAGAACCCCTTTACGAACAATATGTACCTCGTATCATCCTTTTAAATCTATGTTCAAAACTGTCACCCAGATTAACTCCACTTCCTGCTTCGCTTACAGTTTACAAGCTTAAAAGTTTTTTGTTTGTTTCTAGATTAAGCTTCAAGACTCACGACATTAAACGATTAACGTTTTTAAAACCATAATTCAATGTGATAAATAAACAATAGCAGAACAAACACTGTTGTTAGTCCTTCATAATCTCCAACACTGTGATTCAACATTAGATGAACAGAAAAAAAAATACAAGGTTTATGTTGGTTACCATTAATGAATACAATGTCTATCATTCATTTATTTTACTATTCATAATAATATAGTAATAGTCATGTATATATCATACCACATTGTCGAGAGAGAGAGAGAGAGAGGTGCTGTATAAGACTCATTAACATCTGTAAAAAGGTTAAACCTAAACTGGACACTGAACTGTCTTTATGAAGTCTGTACATATTTATAAACGTAAATAAATGTTAGGAATAAATGCCATGTAGAGAATTAGTGCAACCTGTTGGCTTTGCAGAGCTACTGCAGTCCAAACCCTGCTCACAACGACCTACAAACTCAGGAGATATAATACAATTCACTAGAAAATCTCACACAGCTGTGTGGCTCATAGATCATAGTGCTGGGGTAAAGTTGAGATTTAATATAATAAAGATCCCAACACCATCACATCACATCACACAGCCGTCCGGTTCCTCTGGGCTTCATCTCAATCTCTTGACGGGCGTCATGAAGTTGGTCAGAGAAATGAAACAGAACGAGAGAGAGAGAGAGAGAGAGAGAAAGAGAGAAAGAAAGAAATGCGTTTGCTTCTCACCTGCGACAAACAGACACCAATAACTGACTTCATTTCAGCTTATCCTCGAAATAATCGTAATAATAATTACAATAATAAAAAAATCCGACTGAGTCTTCTTCAGTTCTGTCACGACGAGTTGCGTCTTTACTTCCCCCGCATGTTCGTGTCGACTCCACACACACACACACACACACACACACACAGAGAGAGAGAGAGAGAGAGAGAGAGAGAGAGAGAGAGAGAGAGAGAGAGAGATCGAGCCTTGCGCGTTTTTAAACCGGAAAATAAACTCCAATGAAATAACAAGCAAGTGAATTCCTCAGACTGTTAATCTGCCCACAACAGAACAGCTCTATGCTGCTAGGTGTGGTGTTAAAACTGCGGAATGGCCAACATTACATAAACGGATTGCCAGCTGGATAGATTAGATATAAAACCATAATCAGACAGACGGACAGACAGACTCACATGTGAAGCCGAGGTGTTGTGGCAGTGACGCCTCCTCGAACCCCGCACAGTGACTCCGGCTGTGAAAGTGCTTTACTGCGGTCACAAAACTCAGCACCATGTCCATCAGACCAGATCTTTTTTTTCTTTTTTTTGCTGCTTGATCAGATAGCAGATTGGACGCAAAAAACATTAATCCAATAATAATAATAATAATAATAAAAATCACTCCGTTATCTATTTCGCGCAAACCCTGCAGCTGGCTGAAACTTGATCCGCCAACTATAACGCATGTTTAATGTTATTTACATTTTCATCAGAAAGACTGTCATTTGTTGTTGTTAAGTTTCAGGGTTTTTTTTTTTTTTTTTTATAAAAAGTTGCACAGAAAAGGCAGGAGGTATTAAATGGCGCAGGTCTTTTCGGCAGATGATAAACGGGGCGAAGTGCACGCGCTAACGGAAGAGAAACAGCAAGCCAAACGAAAAGCTCTTTACTGCGCGTCTGATTTGTATTAAAAAAAAATACGGTCTGAAGTTCTGACATGTAAAGCTAAGCTGAGATAGGATAAGTTGCTATAGGTTATGAACACTAAATCATTCCTGAAACGAATAATAATAATAATAATAACAAACTGAATGTACAGCTAAGACTTTGAACTGCTTTGCTGCAAGACAGCACGCGCATGCGCAGTAAACCCTGTCCCTCTTTTCTTTTCTTTTCTTTTCTTTTACAGCTGTATTTTATTTATTTATTCAGTGACAAGAGCATTAATAAAGTGTTCAGATCCGGACAACTAGTGGTTGTTCTGAAGCGGTGGTGATGGTGTTGCTGTAAGGTCTGAAATGAGCGGAATGATTTTTTCCGTCGTGTCAAAGGAGAGCAGAGCTATTTATAGAACAAGTTCATATCAAATAGTTCTGGAGAGAACTTCAACTTCGCAGGCAGGACTATCTGCAGGGGCCCTAATGATTTTTATTATACACTAAAAAACAAAACACACTGAGAACAATGCATCTGAAACTGTCTGAAGCGTCTAGAGTTAACTCTGGAGATCATTTGGCATCTTCAGGGGAATGGAGAGAAAAGAGTGTACAAATCATTGTTACTCAAATCATTCACATTCACAACTTTTTATTTAAATGGTATTTTCTCAGGAAAAGTACATAAACTTAGCAGTAGTCGGAAAGTCTGAGCTTTTTAGTAGCAAGTCCTTTTAGTGGAAGTGTTTTATGGGGGAAACAAACAAACAAACAAACAAAACCATGACTTAAATCAAGTGAGATCATATAAAGGGGGTGTGGTCATCATCAGACAGGAAGTTGACTCAACAGTCTACATATTTATCACGCACACACACACACACACACACACACACACACACACACAGAATTATATACATCAGAGAGAGTTTAATTGTGTGTGTGTGTGTGTGTGAAGTTCATGTCATTTTACAGCTATTTATTCATTTCAAAGTATTTGATACTGTGTTAGGTTGTTTTTTTTACTATGATTGTTACTGAATCTGATCAATCTGACAACATCATACACATGTTTACTGAATCTACGGTGTTTCATGAATATGATATGATAAACGGGGTGAAGTGCACGCTTTAACGGAAGAAAAACAGCGGGATATTGTATGTTCATATAATTTTATATTATAATATGTTTTCGATTAAAGTGGAGTTTTCTTTGTGCTGTTATTGATTGATTAAAGCCATAGATACTGACTGATTACTGATCACATGCCCCTGTGTTTTACTTTACATTGTTGGTCATTTTGATATTTTGGGGTATTTTACATTTTGAGATATATTTATATTTATATACGTTTATTAACATACATTCTTGACTGATAGGATAAATTAACCTGATGAACTGGTTTACAATGACTCTCCCGTGCTTGTATTTGTCGACACTTAAAAGCATGAAATCTGATAAGTTTGGTGGGGAAATAGAGACCAATATCTGACAATCTACCAGCAATGAACTCAACCTACTAAATACCTGATGACTAAATGTAGTCAAATCATGCATTTACAGGAGGAAATGGGCAATAAATTGACCACTTTTACACAACTGCCACCTTTATCTGAAGAGAAGCTGTTTTTCTCAGTCTGAATAGACAGAGAAAGCGTTGTGGAGTACAGGGACATGCAGACCAACACTGCCATGCCAACAAGCTCATTACTGGTTAACGCGCATGGTGCAAGCATGAACATGGGCAATTAATCCAGAGGAGCACAGCCAGAGATGGTCCAACTGGTCTCTCTGGGCCTGAAGGAATCATATTGTACTTTAACCTGGCGAAGCTGAATCAAAGAACAAAACTTCCTCAGATTACCTCTGAAATTAAAGTAAGCCTGCACCTCTGCCATCCCACTTTCTTTGTGGGAGTCGAGTCACAGGTGACCATTTTGTCCTTCATACCCTTTTTTAATGCTGGTGATAAACAATGAGCACCAGGGGAATGAGGAAGGCTCACAGTGGCAGTCTGTAAGCACATTTTCATTTTCACCCAGGTTTCTGGTCATACCTGCTCCAAACAACTGCTCTTCAGGAACTTTCACAACAAGACCTTGGTTATTTTAGCAATAAGCCACGGTTTCCTGTAACTTACAGTAATGTTGCCTGAACACGCAGGCATATAGCACAGAGCTGGATTAAAGTTGGTTCAATGAAGAGGCAGGACAAGTGTGTGAACCTATTACCAGATTTATTAAAGGCAGTACAATTATCATCAATCATCAAGTCCATAGCTAAAACAACACTTTCTAACACGAGAGAATCAAAACCCAGAGACCAGAAGCAGAGCAACACAAACAGCGCTAACAAAATCACAACACGGTATAACTGAGCAAAGAACGAATGATGGAACAGGGAGCAGAGACAGGAGCAAAACTGAATCGGAAACCAGCATGAGCACATGGGGCGTCACCATGGGAACAAGACATTTGTTTTATTGAACAGAAAAAAAAGATTCTGAGAAAAATAATCAAAAGAATAAATTCCCAAATTCTGACGAGTGTGTGAGAACATCATTTAATCAAACACACACATGGACAGATCAGAACACACACTTGCTAACATCATCACCTCATGATCTAATCTGTTTCTGTTACCATCTTTCTTTCCCTAAATCCATATAATAACTCAACTGCAAACCCTTTTTTGTATATTATATTTGGGGAACCTTTCAGTGACCCTGTTCTGAGTAATAGAAAACCCACCACAGTAGGAGATGTTCAGGTTTATTAATCATCACAGCTTTGGCACTGTGCTGCATTATAGCCCATAATTCATCCGAAACATAACAGAGCATCAGGGAAGACAGACACTCCTCAACCAAACCGCACTGACCTAAATAACCAAGCTACTTGTCCGACAACTTCGACACCACATAGCGTGCTATTTATACAACATGATCTACAACATGCCAGCCTTCAACCTCTCCTCTTGTGGCTTCTCATGGAGACTTAGGGGGGATTTTCAAGGGCACTGTGTGATTTTGGTGCCTGTACCAGAGAGGAGCAAATTAAAAATGACAACAATTTAAAAAGATTGACACAGAACATAAATAAACTCTGCACTTCCTGTTTATTCAGTGCCGCTGAGTGAAGACGGACCTGCTTACGCTTGCTCTGCTCATGGATGATTTGCTGTCTGCAGTCAGACACCATGCCTTAATGTAGGTGAATCATTCTGACCGGATTTTCTGATCTGTACATGCACACAGTTTTCTCAATGGGGCCATCACACATCCAGAACGTTCATGGTGCAACTTAATGCAAGAGAGAAGTGACTTATATTTGGAAAGTGTTTCGCAAGAATGCATGATTGCAGCACTAGAAAAACTCTTAACCTTCTCACAAAATCTGAAAATATATGAATTATACAAGCCTGAAAATGAATGTGTTACACAATGACAGTGACACAATGACACAAATGTGTTACACAGTGACAGTTACAACAAATCAGTAATTCTTCTAATGGAAAATAATCCACAATGACAGTGTGCTGGAAGAGAAATTAGTGACTTCTTCCACACTACCAAAGATTGTCTTCTACTGACTCACTGTGTTCCAGCAAAATATAACAAGTTCTGTCATGATTAGGAGTCCTGTGTGAAAGCTCTCGTATTGAATTGTCCATAAATCAAGCACAGTTAGAGGAAAAAATAACAAACGCGGAATAGAAAAATGTTTTTATCTTTTACTTTGCTGCAGTGGATGAAAAATTGTGAAACTGTGATTTCAAAAGAACGATGAACTTACGTGTTTTGGATGCTTACTTACAATTACATGAATCCCATGAGTCACAACATAGTGTGAAATATGGTTTGGTACAAAAGCCAGAAAAGGCGCCTCTGAGGAGGTAACTCTACAACATGACTGTATTTGCCTGGGGTAGCGTGCTTTTGTGCAGTCTAGTTCATTTAGTTTTTATCCACAATCTAACAAACAAGGAATCTCAAGCCAGAACATTAACAGTGAACCAGAACATGCTCGAATTACAGCCAGTGTCTTGATCTTAGAACAGGATTCAATTCAACATGGTTTCAATGTTGAAATTGCCCTGAAGGCTGATGATTAGAAATGGCTTTGGATAGGTCAGGGGCAGATATCAGGTTATACTGACTCGTTACATATGAATTTAAGATTGTATTAAAGAACGCACGATCGTTTTAATATCTACAGCATCAGAGCCATGCTCTACAAGAATGTCAATCCCTTGTGCTTGTCACAGTCAGGCTGACATTTTCCTTCCTATTTAGGTTCTGTAATAATTGAGTTCAGCAAGTTCCAGCCAGTTGTAAGTAAAAAAAAAAGAAAAGAAAAGAAAAGTTGTTGTGGGCCGTGGGAGGCAGACCGAAGACAGAAGCATTAGTCAGCCACAAAGATGGAGGAGGTGGTAATTCAGTGTTCAGAGTTTTCACAAGAGTAAGTACGCTATGCAAAACCAGCCCACTCTACTGACCAAAAGTGTCCTACACACATTTCCCTGACCAATTACAGCCAAATTTGCACTTTTACTACTTACACTCACATGTTATTAGGCTTTACTCCTCACCTAAACACAAAAATCATGTTACTTCACCCTGATCGGAGGAACCTGTCGTTTTATGAAGCTCAGGGCTATTTAATGTTCTCCCACATCTTGTGCCATGAGTAATCAAGGCAAAAAGATTTACACATCACTCCCAATAACCCGAAAAACATGATGAGGCAGATCTTCTGTATGTTTGTTATTCCGAGCCCCACACTGCATTTCTGCCAAGTTCTCCTCTTACACAACAAGACTGCACATAGGTTTCTATTCCAGCCATGAGTTATTGATTACAGTAAATCAATATTTTGGGGCTGTCCCTTTTTTAAAGAACATGTTGTTATTTGGTGTCAGACTGGGCATTCTGTTCAATTCCAGGAAAACTGTGTACTCCATATACATATAAACTATATGTACATATAGATAAGGACAAGAACACATCACTTGCGAATGTTTAGAAACTTATCTGTATTAACAGTTTGATAAAATGGAACAAGAAAAAAAGATGTGTGTCAGATGGAGCCAAACGTCAGACTCCATTTCCCATCACACACTGCAATCTACATGCATGGCTGCACCGGACTCCACTTCCCACAATGCACCTGCACTTCCACCTTCACTGTCACCAAACGTCTGATCTCACCTCACCTGTTTCCAGTTGTCACGCACAACTCACTCCTATACACCACTTTTATTTTCAGCCATGCTGTGAAGCATTTGCTCAGTTTCCGTTGTGTCCTGGCTTCATCAAGCGTTTATGCTGTGGTTGTTTATGCTCATTTCTTTTGCGGCTCTCTGTTTTCCATTCTGCCTGTCCACCTCTGATATTCTGTTGATCCCTGACCTTGTCTGTTTTTTGAGATGGCCTTGCGTTTCGGATTGTCTGCTATTTTTAATAAACATCCTAACATGCACTTACATCCCTATTGATTCTGTTCTGAATAAGTTTTTTTTTCATTCAAACAAAACACAGTTTTATTTAATAAATATGATTTAGAAAAATCCTTGCCTAGTCAGAAAATCAAGTAGCTAAATAAAACCATAGTGTAGTGTGCAGAAATACCTCAGAAATACCTCAGGCGCCTCTCCTACGTACTAACAAACCCAATTCAGCGTGAAGCCTTTCTCCTCACTGTGAGATTGTGTTGCACCATTAAAACCTACACTTTCCACGGCTGCTTTACTGTCTATGGTTTATACACTAAATTCTTGCCAATATTAGGGATTTATTTTATGCTAGTGTGTTCTATTGAACCTGTAGTGTCTCCGAGGGTGTTGTCTGTTTCAGTACCGAAGGCTTTTCCATCATAAAACAGACACTACAAACAAAACCACACTAATTTCTGAGGCCAACCCAGCAGGTAGTGTTAATAGCTTATAGCTTCATGGTTCAGAGTCTAATTCAGAGTCTGCTAAAGTTTCCTCCAGGTTCTTTGGTTTCCTTCATCAGTCATCAGTGTTGAAATGGTGAGTGGAAAGATGCAACGAGCCATGGATCTTCAACCTGCCTCAGGAGATGAAACAAAGTCAGTCAGTCACACCCCAAAGCAATTACCACAGACCATAGAGGTGTAGAGGTTTGTTGCAGTGTTCAGTGGATATCATTCATAGAGGTTTTTTTTATGTCTCACTATGTACACAAAATTGCAGATCATGGGACCTCACTTTGGGATTGGAGGCATGGTCCTGCAAAACAATCATTTCCATGTTTCATTCATTCCACATGGAGTACAGCCTGAAGAAAAAATGTACCAGCTCAGCCAGGGTCAGAAGAGAGCAGGAAGAACTGCTCTTTAGTTGTGGATGCTGGCTGCCATTGGTGGGTTTAACAAACAAGCACTTATCACGTTTCATCATGGCCTCTGGCAAGAGCTCCAAAGTGAACTGGCCTCCATGACAAATCCCTAAGAGGGTCATTTCCGGTTGGATAATTTGCTTTGCAAATGAGCCGATAGAAAAGTTGGATGAGAAATACTGACCCCAGAAGAAAAACAGCACAGTTTGAGGCCATTTGCTTCACCAAAATGATTCTCTACTTATTTAGTGCACATAAGCTCGAGCTCAAACACTGATACCACATGCTAGGAGGCTGCTCATAGCTTTAACACATGATATAAGGCCAGCATGGTAAGCATCTATACAGAGTACACCAACCTGATCCAACTCAGGTTATCAGCAAACACCTTTGGCATGTGCCATAGAACTACTACTAGGGAAAACAGCTCCAATCGTGACCTCACTAAGACTCTAAGATGGATTCATATGACCATCCACTGTTCTTCACAGTTTCTTCTTTGTGGAGAAGAAGGGAGAAGGATTATTGACTATAACATTGCAATGTCACCTGCCACTGTTCCATGCCACCATAAAACCTTGAGTGGACACAGGAGTGAGATGAGAGGAAAACTGCTTTTTCTCACTCACTCTGCACTTTAAAGATGCTCCATGTAGGCTCTCTTGGTCACCAGATGCCTCAGAGGTGGGACTCTCAACAGCAAGAAGATACCTTTAGATAAGTTTAACCCTAATGTGGGCAACTGAGAAATCCTTGCCCTGTAACCATGGGGGGACCCATGAGTGGGGGAACAAGACAAAAAAACCCACCATCCCCGTGTTTTCTACTACTCTCTACACTCTACTTGTTTACATTACAGTGAAATTACAAATTTCACCATACCCATGAGCCTATAAACGGTTCCCAGTATCCTATTCTGTCCACCTACTGAGTTGCTCCCACCTTCTGGGACACTGATGAGTCACTCAGGCATCATACTCTCCTTACAGCTGGTATCTCCTCACATTCTCCTCACAATATACAGACCAAGAACCCTTGGCAGCTCTCTGTTGGAACTCTATTCCATTCTCCAGGTATCTCACAGAAGATGATAAAGAAGCCTTTATTTGTCACATATTCTGTACATTACAGCACAGTGAAATTCTCTTCTTCACATATCCAAGCTTAGGAAGCTGGGGACAGAGCGCAGGGTCAGACATAATACCGCAGTCCTGGAGCAGACAGCATTAAGGTCCTTGGCCAAATCCCCAACAGTGGCAGCTTGGTGGTGCTGGGGCTTAAACCCCTGAACTTCTGATCAACAACCAAGAACCTTCACCGTTTGATCCACCACTGCCCAAAAAGTCTATAGCACCTGGTATTCCTATACAAGTACTAATCAGGCCCAAATCCACTTAGCTTCTGAGATCAGACATTCTCAGAGTGAAAGCAGTTGTAGGGGTGAACAAATGCTTGAGATCCACCAGAAAGCACAGTTTCCAGAAATAAAGCATATGACTGTTAGTTTTTGATAAAAAATTTAAATCAAAGTCATTTATACTGTAGTTCAGTCTTATGAGAATCTGCGTCTTGCCACTGACGACTAATCCCTCATTTATCCCACGTTATCTGGATATGACGCTGGGTGCATTTAGTGTATCAGGTTCAGCAGTCTGTTTTGCATGATTTATTCTGATTGTATCTTTTTCTCTACTATATCCTCATCCTGCCTATTGATTGTGGCACAAAATCACTGTGATAATCTGTTCAACAATTGAGGCACTAATCAAGGCACTTTATCACTTGTCTATATTGAGCATGTAGCATGTTGGCTACAGTTTCCCTCTCATCAACTGTAATCACTCATTACTTCTGATGTTCCTCATTCTGTGTTTATAATGATTTATAATCCCACTCTCTGTGTATATAATGATTTATAATACTACTCTCTGATGTTTAAAATAGTTTATAATCCCACTCTCTGGTGTTTACAATCATTTATAATCCCACTCTCTGGTGTTTATAATAATTTATAATTCCACTCTCTGTGTTTATAATGATGTATAATCCCACTCTCTGGTGTCTATAATATTTTATAATCCCATGCTCTGTCTATAATGATTTATAATCCCACTCTCTGGTGTTTGTAATGATTTATAATCCCACTCTCAGTGTTTATAATGATTTATAATCACACTCTCTGTGTTTATAATGTTTTATAATCCCACTATTAGTGTTTATAATAATTTATAATCCCTCTCTGTGTTTTAATGATTTATAATTCCACTCACTTTTCTGGCTGTTCTTCTGATTTCTGGTCCTATCTATGAAGCTGATTAGAACTTAAAAAATTCTTTACACCAAAAAACGAAAAGTTATTCAGTCTACTATTGACACCCACCATTTGGGAGGTCACAGCAGACAAAAAAAGCACTGGTTTGTTTCCACTCAAACCACGCAGATGAGAAGCCCGAGGTGAGGCGATGGCTTCTGTGAAAAAAAAATTCCCCACTGCAACCAATGTTCCACTGGCAAGACGGAAATACTGCGGTAACTGCAGAATCCTGGCCTGTCCACTTGATCAGAATCTGCCGGTTTTCATTGATTTCTGATTTGTCCTTTTAGTAAAATAATAACTATACCATTTAAACAGCACAGCTATAAATATTTGCATGTATTGGGATTTCTGTGATTAAATTAAATGAGGTCACTGACTTGGTAAAAGTGTTACATAATCATGGGGCGGGAAAAATATGTGATTATATATGTTTCTCATACATGAGCTTAGCGTAGCTGTCTGATCACTAGCGCTCAGTTCTATAGCTAGAGAAGAATTATGACACGTTACACAGATTTACATGACCTTTTTCACTCCTCTTTTACCCTCAGTGTCAGTCAGTACAGGGTGAAGGATAGCACATGAAACCAGCACAAGCACAATACTGTTCCTCCTTTGACAAGATTCAAGATTCAGACTTGCGATATCTTGATGATAAGAAGACCTCTATTCTATTGCGCCACTCAGTGAAATCTTTTACACAGTTAGTAAGCAAGCAGTCATGGGTGTGGAAACCTTATAAACCTTCAGATCCAAAGTGTATCCTTCTCATTGAGAGGTAGTGCAGTGGTTAAGGTGTTGTGCTATGGAAGATCAGAAGGTATCACCAAGATGCCATTTCTAGAATCACGGGACCACCAAGCTGCCACTTCTAGGCCTGCTCAGTTGAGATTAAGTCGCTCTGGATAAGGGTGTCTGCCAAATGTCATGTGGGAATTGACTCTGGTTCAGGATATCACATGAGGAGAACATGTGAAACTCCACACCGTCTATAAGCTGAGCTCAGGACTAAATCACAGACTCTGGAGCTGTGAGACAACCTCGTGTACCAAAAGAAATGCTGGCACATCCCCTTTTCAGTCCTGATAAATCCAGGGATTTGGAATCTTCTGCACTGGTATTTAACTTTTCATAACTGAAACATGCTTTTTGAAGGAATCTCCTAAAATAGCAAGATAACAATCCAGGATGAATCTTTTTTTTTTTAAAAAAAAACAGTGAAAAAGATCAAGTGTAAATATCTTCACTGCAGCCATAAACCTGTTCATCTGCTGTGTGATTTCTGTACTGTAAGCGAGCTCAGCAGATCAGGTCAGTGTTCATTCCTCTCTACTGACCCAATTCATTCAACAAGAAACACTTTAACATCAAAGTACCCTTTAACCACAGTCACATGTCAGTGAACAGTGTGTCTTATTAAAGTGAAACAGGCTCGAACGACACACTCTTGACCGTGGTGAGGGATTTTACAGCGCGGGATGGATGGCTGAATATCTCCAGACCACAACTATACACCAAACCCATCCAACTTTCCCGTTTTAATGCACTGGTCTGGCTTCAAAATTACAAACAAAGATCAGGAGGCCGCCTCCTGCTTTGTGTAGAATAGCATGCTTTTATCACTATTGTGAGCCAAAAGCAGTTCATTAGATGAAATAATGAGGCAGAAAAAAGTCTAAGGCAGTTTAACAGACTGCTTTAGCTTTATTTATAGAACAGGAGCAGGAAAAAAAATAGCACAAATAACTTGTGTATTAAGGATTGCCAGAATAAAGAGCTTAATCAGAACAGTTACTGAATATAGGTGTATGACATGTACTTAAATGAATGAATTAAAAATGGCATGTATTCTTCCAGCAATTCTTTCGCTTCGTTTTGTTTCTACATCAAGCCACAAATAAGAACAATGGGTAAGTTTAGAGACTGAATAAATTTCCCTTTCACACTTAACCTACTGTCTGAATGATGTGCTGCACTGTGGGATGTGTACACCACATACACTGCTATACACCAACCAGTACGTCATCTGGGTATTTTTTACTTGCTGGAAATATTCATGTTGTTTCCTGACTGTGTACTTCACACTGCAAGGGAGGTGTTTTTGCAAGACTTTTCAGTAGTATGAGGAGAAGGCACAGCATAACCCTTACTGAAACCTGTGCATGCCAGTGTTTGTTAAGGCTTCTGGACCACAGAGCGTGAGAAAGTTCAGTTTCTGCAATAATGAGTCATAACAACGTGGACATGTATGTGTGAAAGGCATTGCTATGGATTACAACATAAAACTGTGCGAATGTGAGATACAGAAGGAAGTACTGTAGTCAGGGAGCTATAGAATTATCAAAGGGTTAATAAGAAGATTAATCCTTATATTAACCTTTATGCTGATTACGTGAGCCTGAGAAGATTGGTCGTGCTGGTGGGAGCTGGGGAAAGTGAATAAACAAGACACAGACGGATCTGGAAAACAAGATACTTTATGGCCTGTTTATTGGCCTCCTCCCTTTCTCTACATCACATCTCTCCCCATCTCGCCTTCAGGCTTGTTCAGTTTAATATGTTAACCAGCAGTTAACCAGCAGCTGGGAATTAGTCATAAGTTCTTTTATTGAATGCCACGAACTAATGTTCAATGCTGTGAGAGAGGCAAGCGTTAATAAAAACAAGACTTTAACCTTTATGCTCCTTTATGCATCTGCACTGACATTCCTGTTTATATCAGCAACATAAACAATATCTCTGGATGTAGTGGATGGACAAAATCATAAGAATATCCAAAGGCAAGGAAAGGAGGAACTTCTGTTGGATTTCTACAAAGAGATAAACTGAAGAATCCTTTAGCAGGCTTGACTGAATGGTGTGTGTGTGTGTGTGTGTGTGTGAATTGATTTGAGGTTCATAAAGACAACAAGCCTGAACCTGTAAAGACAGTTTGTACATAAAATGAAGTTGCTTACACACACACACACACACACACTTTACTAATGATCACTGATTAACTTAAGCCCCACGTCTATCTATAAAAATATCAGAATATATTAAACGTTTAAATATCCAACATCCAGAGTTACAGCATTATAACAGCACAAAGATTCCATACTCTGTTACACAGCAGTTTTTCCCCCAAACATTCATGTCATTACCTTTGTACTACCGCCTAATAGAATTCATGTTTATTTGTCTCAGCAATTTGATGTCTTTATTAGAGATTATTAAGAAGAGGCCGTGTTAATTGTGTATTAGTATGCAACCTGGTCCATGTTCTCTTCCTTGTTCTCTTATGGACACAGCTGCTCTGAAAGCCACGTTCATATTAACAAATTTCGCTCATTTAAGCTAAGTCGCTAACACGGGGTTCAGTGGAGATAGACCGAGGCCACGGTCCAGACCAAATATTAGCAGGGATGCAAACAGGCTGGAAGTGAGAGACAGAATTAAGCCTTCATTAGAGAAACCAATAAGCGCGTGGCACAGAGCTTTCTCCAGAAATTAAGCTTGGAGATGATTACTGACACACACTCATCAACCTCGGTATGCTTGATCAGGTGGAGCACAGGCCAAAACCGGGTTACTCTATTGTTTAAAAAGAGAAATATTTATGCTCTAGGTGTAATGATTAAAAAATCATACAGGAATGAAATGAAGAACCGATGAAAGTACACATAAAATAAACGTTCATATCGAACATCAGAATGGAGGAAAACATCTCAGGGGCTTTGAGCGTGGTGTGGGTGGCCTGCTGATTTCACACACTGGGTTTTTCATGCACACTAATCTCTAAAGATCATAAAGACATCATCTGGTCTTCTTTCCATTTCTTCCTGCCCTCCACCAGATGCAGTGATTATTTGAGTTAGCGTCACAGCTCTGGTTGTTCTCCTCTGATCTCTCTCATCATCACAGCAGTTTGGTCTGCAAACCTGATGCTCACTGGATGTTGTCTTTGCACCACATTGTCTAAAGTCTACATTTTCAGCTTTGGAAAAACCCAAATCAACAACCAGGCCACAAGATCACTCTTGATCTGTTTGATATTATCTGTTCTGACTGGCATGTTATTGTCTGATTAAATAACTGCATGACCCAGATGATGTTTATCGTTTGGTGCGCTGGCTCTAATCTAACGCCTCTGGGTGTTAGTGGGGTTTGACGGTCATCGTGATTTATTTACAAAGCGTTCTTGATGAAAGTGAAGTGAATCATTGCTAGGGTTTTACGATAGAACAGTTTATTCTGAGATGTGCAAGTGGAGTTACATTCTGGAGTTGATGGTTTGGAAACTGTTTCTGTTTGGCAGCACTGGCAAACATGGTCTATCAGCTGGACCAGTTCTGCCTGTGTACTGGCAGCTGCTGGCTCCTAATCTAACCTTGTAGGTAATTTACTTCTGAACGTTCCACCCACAATGTAATTGCTTTAGGTTCATGCTTTTAATTCCTGGACCAAGTTCTTAATTTATCACTCTGTCAAATCTTTGGACACAGAGTTGGGGAGAAAAACTGAGACAGAAAAATAAAAAAAACCCACTTTTTACCCACTTGCTATGTTCTTTTCATCATTTCTGGACCTTTACGATCAGAATCAGAATCAGGTTTATTGGCTAAGTATGTTTTTACACACACACCATTAGCACTCCTTCCTATAGAATAAGAAAGGAATCACTGGATATTTATTCTCTTTACATGCACAGATACTTCTGAAGATCTTTCTGGAAAGCAGTTCAGTGGAAATTTTACGGCTTCACATGCAGGTAGTCGAGGTACTTCTTAACCACAAACCACAAACCACTGAGCACAGCCCAAAATATCTCATCCTGCACCATGTCCTGTTCTTCAGCTAAGAACAAAGACTGCACAACAGGACATCCTTTAGGTTTTGCATCTGATTACGTACTGCACAAAAAGGCAAAAATTTATAATTACTTTCTGTTTATTCACAAGTCCAACCATGCTGATCCCGAGGGTTCGCTTCAACCGTCTGATGTTCTTCAGGTTCTGGAATCATTTACTCCTTATGGCATTTATTTCACCATTACATAAATCTCTCTCCCTTATGAGTTCTCAAATGTTCTTCAGAACATCTGGCAGCATCTGAAGGAAGCACATCCAAAGGGGAAAGAGTGTGCCGCTTTGGTGTTCTGGCTTTTCCATGATGCCATCTTCTGCAGCATTAACACTTCTCTTCACATGATGCTCAGAAAGATTATTATTATCTGTGTTCCACTTTCTGCTGGATGAAAGCCTGTTTAGTTAGTTGTGTTTATTACGAGCCGTATCCTGTCTGATGATGCCACATTAAAACTCGGTTACTGTAACTCTTTTCGTGTTGTACAAACAGCTATATTTATGTAATTAAATCAGTAAATGAGAAGATGAAGAGTTATTAGTATGGAGTGGGAATAACAAAACACCAGAGTAAATGTGAGGGTGAAAAACCACATACACACTCCTCTGGGCTGGTGTTATCTTTAATAAACTTTCCTGTACATGTTCTTATGAAGGCAAAGTGATACCATCATCTAAAGTCACGCATTCCAGTTCGATTAGCATTGGACGTTAATCCGTTTCTGTATGAGTCATTTGATCTCGGAATGATACCAACGTTGACGGCTGTGTTCCAGTAAAATAAAACAAAACTAAGAAATCTTTATTATCAACACACTAGCTGTCATTTTTGCTTCGCGATAAGAGAGATACTTATCGTCCATGAGTCACTGTTTGGTGATTCTGATTAATATCTTTTAGCCTGTGAGGTTAATTAAAGTGCACTTGGTTTGCTATGAGTTTAAAAACCCCAGATTGTGAAACCTGCTGCATAGCATTTATGGTTTTGTTATTTTTAGCTTTCTTAATGTTGATATCCATCACATACCATACTCCAGAATGTATGTGACTCATCTCGTGTTCAGAAGTGGGATTTACTAATTATTCAAGCTGGTGACATTGCAGAAAAAAACCAAACACCTCAACAGGAATGAATTATGACCTTTATAGCACAATATAGTATTGTAGTATTGTCCCAATAATGCAGCTTAAAAAACCCTGTCCTTTTAAAAAATCTTGCTAATAATAATTCATGTCCTAGAACTACCTCCTACAGCACAGATACAGGGAACCATCCAACTGTGACAGATCTGAAGGAATCCACAGATGTTCACAGGAAACAAGCTGGTGAAAGCCAACTCTCTGAAAACAACAGTCCCAGTATGAAGCATGGTGGTGGTGGTGGTGGTGGTGGTGGTAGCGTCATACTGTTGCGGCTGTTGCTGATTGGCACCAAATACATGAAAATCCGGTTCCATTCCTGTTCCTGAGAGACTTGAGACTGAGGGTGGAGATTTAACTTTTATCAGGACAATGACACTAAGCCTAAAATGATAGTCTCTTTGTCTGAAACACCTGCTGTGTAACTGCACCTAAACTAAACATTTAAGATTTTTGTCTCATGTCTTCTCTCAGGTTTGTTCTAGTTTCTGTCTGCATTACGGTTTGGATGCCGCTCTGTTTGTCTTATGATGGAAAACAAGAGGAACAATAAATGTTGGTGATGAGGAAAATAAATACTGACGTTTTACTTTTGATAAGTAAATGTTGTTGAGATGTGAGTGTCCATCATGCACTATAGCAGGTAATTAAGCTATTAATTGTTGAATAAACACGGGCCATTTAAGGCGTCTCTCTGTGCGGAGTCTTTCTTCATCATGTGGGAGATCAACTGTACACAAGAAGTGACGGACATCCAGTTTACACTACAGACACTATGAGAGAGAGAGAGAGAGAGAGATGCCCTCAGAGAAATGAGCAATTAAAAGCACCTAATCATTGGTAAGCCTGACAGTGTTATAGAAGCAACCTGACCATGAACACACTGAGCTACACCGTCCTCTGAGGCTGAGAGGGCTGAAGTACATGCTAATCGTGTCAAGTGCCTCTCCACTGACAGGTATCCTTATTAATGTGTTTTACATTTTACTGACCGCTTCAGAGCCGAGCGTGGGGCTGCAGCCATGTGCTGGTTGTGTAGGAGCAGATTGAAAGGTCAAAGAATTTTTGGATTTATTTGATATTTTACTTTTTAGATTTTAGAGTGGACTACAGGAATAATAATAATAATAATAATAATAATAGTAATAATAATAATAATAATAATAATAATAATAATAATAATGTTTTTCCTGTAGGTTTATACACATTTATTAGTGAATATTTTGATATTTTGAAATTCAAATCATCATTTTTATGCATATTTTCCAACTCCAAGCTATACAAACTCAAATGCTTATTGGATTTTAAGCATATCAGGTGATGTGTATTTGTGTAATGAGGGAGGATGTGGCCTAAGGCGATCAACACCCTATATCAAGGTGTGGATAATTATTAGGCAGCTTCTTTTCCTCAGGCAAAATGAGAGAGATTTAATTGACTCTGAAAAGTCCATCTTGAAAGATATTGGGGCGTGATCACAGAACCATCAAACCATTTTTTTTCCAAATAAGAGTTGTTTTGTGTTTGTTGACTGCGAAAGATTTAAGAAGAATTAACTCTAATTGACTCTTGACAAACCAGATGGTGCCTGGATCAGTAATGGGCACAGAGCTCCACTTGGTGGAGGTGGGGTACTGGTATAGGATGGTATTTTTAAAGGCTTTCTGGAATCAAAATCAACTCCCAAACCTGCTACCAGTTTATAGAAGACACTTTCTTCAAGCAGTGGTGCAAGAAAAAGTCTGCATCCTTCAAGAAGACCATGGTACTTATGCAGAACAATGCTCTATCATGTGCATACGTGCAGAGGCGGACTTAACCAATAAGCGAGGTCCCCCCCCCATTATTCATGAATAGTGGAATGTTCCTATCGTACTGCACATGCGTGAGATTCCCATACCTGGAATCGCTTAGGGTCCCCAAATCACTAAGTCCACCCCTGCATATGTGGCTAACCAGTAGGACAGAATGAATGAAACTCAGAAAGGCAGCATGGGTAACTGCTGTATAAAATGAAAACGGTTTTAATGAGCAGGTTACATGTGGAACACAGGAAGTTTAAGAGCAGGACAGGAAGTAACGAAGTTAAACGTACAAAAAGAGTGCCTTGCACAGAGCCCTGACCCTGCCTCTGACTTGCACAGAGCCCTGACTCTGACTCAACCCCAATGATCACCTTTGGAATGAACTGGAACTGGAGTCTCCTCAACATCCTAGCATCAGAGTCTGATCTAACTAATGCTGAATGAACACACATCCTCACAGATACTGTACGCTCCAGGATCTAGTGGAAAGCCTTCAGAGAAGAGAAGAGAAGAGAAGAGAAGAGAAGAGAAGAGAAGAGAAGAGAAGAGAAGAGAAGAGAAGAGAAGAGAAGAGAAGAGAAGAGAAGAGAAGAGAAGAGAAGAGAAGAGAAGAGAAGAGAAGGTCGTTATAGCAGGATAGAGTGAGGAATAAATCTGGAATGAGACGTTCATCAAAAACATATACTCTTTGGCTGTATAGTGTAAAAAACATAAGCAGTCAACTCCTGGAAATGTGATGGGTTTGTATTTGCTATCATCGCTACAAAGTTGGGTTTAAATTACTAACTAAACTAGTAACCGCTGATCTGTTTCTCTCTACAGCAGGTTACAGTGGTGGATCTCTGAGTTCTGTATGGAATGATCCGGTCACACAACAAGCGCAACAATTAACCTAAATGAAAGTCAGACACAATCAGTGCTCCAGCAGCAGTTACAGTGCTGAATATTCATGTGTAATGCTCCATGCTACTGAATATTAATGCTCATGTTTCCTCAACACGCGCTAATCACGCTCATTATTTTTGGACCGTTTCTCTCACACACATTGGATTGGATTGGATTAGACTAAAATTCCCTTCATGGAACAAATGTGGTTCTTTCATAAATATTTCTCTTTTTAACAGATAGGATTATAGTCGTTTCTACTTCATCACCACGAAGCTTCATTCCACCTGAACAGGTTTGTGAAATGTTTCTCTGATTGTCCTGTAATCAGATATTACAAATTTCAGCAGTTATATGCAGCAACCAGGAAACGTCACTCTACAGAATGCTATATAGTGAATATTTATAGTAACAGAGTCGACAACATTAAGTCATCCAGGCCAGCAGCTCAGCTGTGGTTTTATGCCTAGTACCTTTTTTTTCTTGTTCTTGTGTTCTTGCAGGTGCAGCAGGTGTGCTTGTCAGGTTTCAGAAAAAATTCCACCCTGACTTCACCTCAAAAAGCACACCAAAGACATGAGACTTGGGCTTAAAAACAAAACTAAACTGGGGCATCGGAAAATATGAGACGCATTTCACATTTTCTCAGCCTTTACATGAAGGAACAAGGTCACTGTAGTGCACACACACTTCTGATGGACGGAAATGATCCTCTCCACAACTCTTCATCATACACACTCTCTGCACTCACACCGCCACTCTGATTCCATTTAATATCAAATTAATACTTATAATAGCAGGGCAGCTTGACTCCTGCCCCAATGGGCCTCTGTGTATTAGCCCTTGCTGTAGTTCCCATGTTTGACCACTAGGTGCAATAATAACTCTATTAAACTATCTAAAGTTAAGTAGCCTTTATTTGTCACATATACATTACTGAACAGTCTTTCTTTGCATATCCCATCCTTGGGGGTTGGGGGTCAGAGCACATGGTCAGACATGATGCAGCACCCCTGGAGCCTGGAAGCTTAGCAGGGCTGGGGCTTGAACCCTGATCTTCCAAACTACAACCCAGAGCCTTAACTACTTGAGCTAACACCAGCCTAAATAAAAGACTATATGATCATTTCCTATGTCTAGATGTTTTATAAACAGATATTTTTTAAAAAAATTTGCTGCAGGTAAATTGTATTTTTCTAGAAGTGTGAATGAGGACTATATGAAGATTTACATTTGCTGAGCAGTTGATGTTGAAGCTCTGCACAGATTGACCTTATATACAGCGGCAGAAAATGTGAAAATCTCCATCAGCATATTTACCATCTTGTCCAACTTTTATAGCTGTCCACCTGAAGTTCCTCTACGTTCACAGACACAAAGCCTGCATTTAGCAAATTGTTTTTACCGTACAAACGTTCAGCTAAAAGCCTCAGCAGCGTCAACGTGCAACACCGAGACGTTCATGTCTCAGAGCAGTGAGAACGGCAGCCTGATAGTACAGTGTGGTGTCGCTCCGTCACTCTGCTAAGAGATGCTGACACAGCTGCATGGAGCTCTCATAAATCAGGCTTTGATGCTTCTCTTCTGCCTCTTTGCAAATAAACACAAGTTGCAGATCGCATCAGCACTTGTGAAGTGAAGTGGCCTTTCTTTCTTGCTGCTCTCCGGCGCTGGATCTGATTTAGAGATTTGACAGACACACTGAAAGAAAAACGCTCCTCGTTTGAATGTTTTGTGGGAAGAAAATGCC
Source organism: Hemibagrus wyckioides (assembly GCF_019097595.1). NCBI lineage: Eukaryota > Metazoa > Chordata > Actinopteri > Siluriformes > Bagridae > Hemibagrus > Hemibagrus wyckioides. Next base: position 16,534,989 of record NC_080727.1, read on the forward strand.
GTAATTGATGTAATTTACCGTGATACATAATTAAGACCATTGTACAATCCTGTTCAGAATATTATAAAGAAAGCATGATAAAGAGACTAAACTCCAAACGCTTGTAGTGAGCCGGTGAATTAAAGCAAACTGAGAAGATTCATGGGGACAATTTATCTGAAAACTGTGGTGAAGCTAGTTTTGCTGATGTTTCTTCATCTCAGAAAAATTAAACGGACCTATATTGCATCACAGGATGTACATTATTATTATTATTATTATTATTATTATTGTTGTTGTTATTATTATTATTATTGTTATTATTATTATTATTATTATTATTATTTATTATTTGTAAAGAGGGCAGATCTGTTGTGAAACTAGATGATCTTATTAACTCATTTACTTTTTTTGCCCATTTACAAAATTCAAATTTATTTCATTTTTAATTTGAATTATTTTTAATTCCTATTTAATTCATATTTACTTTTACCATCAGGCTGATGTAAACAAAACCAAGGCTTCCCCTTCTCACATACTAAAACCTTGTTATTACGTTTTCTCCATGTGTGAAAGAAGAGTCAGATCTTGGATCGTTTCTCTCAGAGGCTACAGATGGACCTGCGTTACACAACTGCTGACAAACACCACAAACCCAGATGGAGCCAGATGGAGCCCTCAGCTCAACACTGCCATCTAATGGGTGAAGATCACTGAAGAACCTGGTGAGAACCTGATGAGAACCTGGTGAGAACCTGGTGAGAACCTGGTGAGAACCTGGTGAGAACCTGGTGAGAACCTGGTGAGAGAGCGAGCAGGTGTGGAATAAACTACAGGCGATCAGCTAAATGCTGTGAAATAATCAGAGAGGTGACCGAACACTGAGAGTCTCAGGGCAGAATTCATTATCACAACATCATCAGATTACCAACCAACACACACACTCACACACACTCACACACACTCACTAGTTATAGTTGTTTTCTTTCTCTCTCTCTCTCTCTCTCTCTCTCACACACACACTCCCAATATAAAAAATGCCCCCTTTGCTATGGAACCCTGAATAAGTTCTCTTGGAAAAAGAAAGAAAAAAACACATCAACGAGTTCATTGCTCTGTTTCGCCCCCTGGTGGACGATCAGAGCTACTTCAAAACCTTCCAATTCAATTATCATCCAAACACAATTTGAACAGATTACAAATTCATTGAATGTGCCGTAGGTCTCACCCTGCTACAGAATCATAAATCAAATATTTCTTGCCTTAATTGAACTGCCTTAAACTTTAATTTTAGCCAAATACATTTATTCTTTTTTTAAATTATTAATGTACATTTCAGTTGCTTCACGTTGCACTTATCTTCTTATCTTAAAATTGTGTTTGCTGTGTTTGTAGCTCTACTCTTCTCGCACTCCTTTGCTCGGCCCATGTGAACAACTGAAGCATGCTGAAAATATTCTGCTAGACAGAAGATCTCTCAGTAAACTGCCTCCACGGGGTGCGTTTTTATATCAACTGGGGCAGAAACCTCCTTCTAAATGCCAGACCCTACAAGAAAGCATGTTTACTGGAGGAAATACGAGTAAATGCTTCTGTAACACTTGAGTGGGTTCCATCTGTCCGTGCCAAACCTCAGTACAGAAGAGTTCAGTGTTGTAAACGAGGCGGTTAGAGGAGCGGATGCTAGCAGGTATTTGTGGAATCAGGTTTGTTTGGCCCTAAACTGTGCTTCAGTCTTTAGTGCTGATGGTCATTAAAATGATTATTAAGCTCAGCTACAGAGGATTTTGATGTTAGCAAAGCCAGTGCACTCTTCCTTAGATTTGATCTTCTTAAAAAATAAATAATTAGCTGTGATGTTAAAGGCTGTAGATCTAAGACAGATAACTGGCTTGGCAGATTCGTTCTAAACACTGAACTCAGCTCTGGTACTCAGTACAGATGTGATCATCTTCTTAACATTAAGACTGCGTGTGCAAATCCCCTTCACACCTACGGAGTCTCTGAACGTTCGCTGGTCTGTGTGTGGACATGTGACGCTCTGTGATGGACCAACATTCCTTCCACATTCCCCGGGATTGACTCCGGATCCAACACGACCCTGAGCGGGATTAATCAAAGGCTGAGACTAGACTTCACGTTGATCTAAAAATTTAGTCTTTCATTTCTAACATTGAACAATATTGTGTTTATTATAGAAGCAGGTCTTTATCCTCCTTTAAACCTTAAATCAAACTATCCTGTGCTTTTGAGGGGGGAAATGCTGAGCTCTGAAGACTTCCTTTAACACTCACACCTTTCAACATCTAACTGCTCTTTAAATAAAAAACAGGAACTTCCCTGGGCTGAAAAACACTTCCTTATTATATTTATCTTCTTTTTTTAAAAGAAGGAACCTTGTGACATCACACCATGTTCAATCCATTTATTTTTTTTATTTTGGAAACATGGCCTGTGAAACAGCACAAGTGTAACACTCAACCATCGTTTAACCCACTTTTCACAGAAGAGATAAAAACCATCAGACTCTCCTAGACGTACAAAACAAAACAAAACAAAACAAAACCAAAAAAACCCAACTGAGATGGTGTATAAATATCGCGGGCCGCTCGGCGTTTGACCTCGGCTTCTGTACAGAGTCAAGCAGAGCAAAGAGCAAACCAGAAGCTTGTACTGGAGTGAAGTTTATCCTTGTGCAAAGTTATTACCTGCCTTTCCAAGAGCAACAAAATCGAAAGTTTCAGCAAAATTACTAAATAAAAAGAAAACACTAGAGGTTTATATATTTGTGCCAAAATGAGAGCCGTGGCTTTTGATCTGAACTCAACGTCACTGAAGTGAACAGGTTTTCAGGGGTCGGTCTGGTTCTGTGGTCATTTACACACTGGGGGAAAGAAATACATGTTTCAGTGTGTAAGACCTCCTGTACTAATCAGAGCTCGTCTCGGTCTCGGTGCCTGAGAACATGCTGAGCACGGAGGAAAAAAAGAAGCTGGTTGCGCGATCTGTAGTGATGCAGTGACACGAAAGCTGTGTGTTGCGAAAGAAATGCGATTTGATTACAAACAATTATTCACTATATATATATGCCTCTGGTCCACTTTCAGCCTTTTAGAGAGCCGTTTTATTTTGTTCATATGTCTAAACAAAAAAGAAAAATACAAATACGTCGTTTTTGAAATGATAAAACTAAAGACTGGACAGGCAGCTCATCTTAAAGCAAACACAGAGAGAGAGAGAGAGAGAGAGAGAGAGAGAGAGAGAGAGGAGAGAGAGACAGAGAGAGAGAGAGAGAGAGAGAGAGAGAGAGAGAGAGAGAGAGAGACAGAGACAGAGAAAGCGAGAGACACAGACAGAGAGAGAGACAGAGAGAGAGAGAAAGAGAGAGAGAGACAGAGAGAGAGAATAACTGTTTAAAGAGGGAATGTGCTAAATTTGTGAGGAGGTTCTTGGCCTGGCCGGATCGTGGCTTGGTCTGCGCACTTTGTTCCAAAGTGGCTGTTGGTTAAGATTAAAAGTGTGTCGGTGCGCCTTGTCCTGTAAAGTTCAGAATACGGAGATGAGGGCGAAAACTCCATAGAGCAGAGCGCAGGGGTAAGCCACCAGCAGCTGCTGGCCATCCATCGCCAGGGCAGATATGAAGATCTTGGAGGCAGAAAAGCTGCACCAGCCGATGATGGCGGCCGTTAAAATGATCCCCAGCAAGCCCCTGAAATCCAGACAGGGATGGCGGATTAGAATAGAAACTCTTTTCATATGAACATTTTACATACACGGACAGACACAAACAGATCGCTTTAAACACACTGCTGCTGCTTAAAACGGCTAAACGAAGGCTTTAATAAAGAATTTATTGTTATAAAGTAATTTACTCTAAACTCAGATTTATGTAAGAAGTGTAAGACTCACACTGGACAGTACATACAGACTAATAATCTGCTAATAATCTAAAAGAGCACTCAATCATGTAACACGAGTGAACTCGAGAGAATTAACCAAATTACATTTCTGGCTGATTGAATGAAGCATATAATTATGTTAATAATCTGTCAAATAGTAACATGAAATAAAAAGGAAAAGTGAAAGTAATATCCTGTGTATCATGACACAAATATCACAATATTGATTCTAACAGTCATATCACCCAACCTGAGTGCAGGTCATCCGTTCACCTCATACATGGTGAGATTTACGTGATGTGAAAGTGACGCACGCTTCATCAAGATACAGTAACAGCAAGTTTTTACATGTATTACTCACTGTAAGGAGAAGAGCACGCCGAAGCTGGAGAGGAGAATCATGGGTAGCAGACAGTACCCCAGGACGCTGGCTACGCAGCCGAACGAGACGCCCGTCATGCTCATGAGGTTCAGGAGGCAGTACATGCCCAGGCAGCCGATGGCGCTAATCCCGTACACGTAGCCGAACTGGATCTTACCCGTCTACACACACAGGAACACAGATGCTCTTTAAAGCCACCCAGTTTTTTAAATATATATATTATATATATATATACACATACACACACTGCTGCTACATAACTAGAACTTTCTTCTTTGTAACCAATTTGAACCAAATTGTGAAATAAGGCATGCTCACTCTCGCTCCAGTGTAAGACTCTAACACTTACGAGCAGCAGCGTAGCCCCGAAGGCCAGGCAGAACACCATGGGACCGGCCAGATCCGTTTCATTCATTATGCTGCCATCTGCTGCCTTCATGGGATGCAGCACCGTTAGCGTCTTCTGCCAGATGTGGTCAAAGTTGATTCCCAACTCTGCAAGGACCAAAGATATCAGTAAATATAACCTGAGGTGACAGCATTCTTACACTGAACATCACACCTATATGTACCTGCTGAACATCCCATTTCTGTTATAATGAACTCCACATCTGTGAAGGCTTTCCACTAGATCCTGGAGCGTACAGTATCTGTAGGGACGTGTGTTCATTCAGCTACAAGAGCATTAGTGAGATCAGACTCTGATGTTGGGATGTTGACGAGACTCCAGTTCCAGTTCATCCCAAAGGTGTTCAGTGGGGTTGAGTCAGAGTCAGGGTTCTGTGCAGGACGCTCCAGTTCTTATATTAGTTAATATTAACCTGTCTTATTCAATTAATTCTATATATAGTCTTAAATGTTTAAAAAGCCCCCTTTTTGTTACTGTTATGGTTACAGAGTAAAACGTTTTCAACACAACATAAAATCTTCTCCAGATGTTGCTTTTCCCTGCATACACTCTACCATCTCTATTACTTCATTCTCCCCCTTTATTTTTTTTTTTTTAACATAATCAGTAATTATCACCTGTGAGCATCAGGTCACATATCAATCAATCAATCATACAATACAATAAATCATTAGTGATAAATGATTAAGTTCCTTCCTAACACAGTTATCATTATTATATTTACTAAATTATATATTTACTATTTATTTATATATTAGGCAGCAAGTGAACATTTTGTCCTCAAAGCTGATGTTAGAAGCAGGAAAAATGGGCAAGCATAAGGATTTGAGCGAGATTGATGAAGGGCCAAATTGTGATGGCTAGACGACTGGATCAGACCATCTCCAAAACTGCAGCTCTTGTGGGGTGTTCCTGGTCTGCAGTGGTCAGTATCTATCGAAAGTGGTTCAAGGAAGGAACAGTGGTGAACCGGTGACAGGGTCATGGGCAGCCAAGGCTCATTGATGTACGTGGGGAGTGAAGGCTGACCCATGTGATCCGATCCAACAGACGAGCTACTGTTGCTCAAATTGCTGAAGAAGTTAATGCTGGTTCTGATAGAAAGGTGTCAGAATACACAGTGCATAACGGGTCAGGGCTGTTTTGGCAGCAAAAGGGGGACCAACACAATATTAGGCAGGTGGTCATAAGGTTATGCCTGATTAGTGTATATGGCGTGTAGGTTTGTTGGGTCTCACAGCCTTCTTATTATTTATGAAGGTTTATGTTTAGTTGTTAGAAATCTGACCTGAAAAGAGCAGCGACTGTCATGACATCACAAAAATTTGATCTTGGCCAAGAATAGCAGCTCTTTGTCAGCTTTCCCTTCCTCCTTTGCAGAGATGTGTGTATGTGTGTGTGTGTGTGTTTTACCCTCCAGCAGTGGCGGCTCATCCTCAAAGCTGCTGCTGTACATGGACTGTGAGGAAGTCGGTGTGAAGGCAGGCGTGGGCTGATAGATCTGTCCTGTGTAAGGCTGCTGAGGCTGCATCATGGGCGGCGCGCCATAGCCTATCTGCTGGGAATAGTCGTACTGACCGTACTGCCTGGGGGTAGAACACATCAGACTTACAGTAACAGACACACTCGGCTTTCCAACACTGGCCTGTTTCTGCCTAATGCCAGGAATGAGCTGCTTACACCGACACGTCCACATGACACACTATACATTACACGTGATCTTATTTTTAGATCCATAACAAATTTTGATGTGTGAATTTAACGATGACCCATGAACTATAAAGGACATCATTGCTATCAGTGTGTAAAAGTAGGGTTAGTGTTTATTTATTCTTCTCTGCTCCTCTGTGGTTTGGGGTCAGGCAGCTGATCTGGTGTGAAAGGTCTGCTACAAACCTTCATATGAGTGGAAATGGTGAAACTGGTTATGATAAATGACACTGTGCGGAGAGACACAGCAGGAGTCTCTACGTTTCTGTATTCATCTTTGAAAATATTCTGTCTTAATTATCTCACACTCATTTTAGTCATGGAAACAAAGCCAAACAATAATGCAGCATTTAAACGGTACAACTGGAAACTCTGGAACTGCACGATGTGTAATATCCCTGAGTGCAAAACATCCCAATCCTGTCACCAACCAACCAACCAACCAACCATCCAACTAACCAACCAACCAACCAGCTAACTAACCAACCAACCAACCAACCAACCAACTAACCAACCAACCAACCATCCAACCAACCATCCATCCAACCAACCAACCAACTAACCAACCAGCTAACTAACCAACCAGCTCCTTCCTTTCACACTTGTTTACCCTCTAAATAATTTTCACAGTTTGATTTAATCTTTTAAGTATTTGTTTTCATTTGCAACATACTACACATACTTATGTTATTAATGCTGTTATAAACACTAATACATTAGTTTATTATTAATAACTTTAGTTAGTTTTTTACTTGTTGTATGGATCTTCTGCATTGCCGTAGTTGTAAGTGCCTTGGTTCTGGTCGTCTACACTGTAAGGAGACTGGTAGAAGTCTGTGTTGAAACTCTCAAACCCGGACATGGTGAGCGGCCCTGAAGGGAAAACACACACACACACAAATACGGATTAAGGCAAGTTGGTGTACAATGTACATCACACACACTTTTCTTTTTTTTTGCCACAGGCTCAACTGTGATTCACTGAAACTCAATTTACTTTAAATGAACATATCGTGTTAGCACCTCATCCCAAGAATAACCTGAATTAGTGTTAAAACAGTGACTGGCAACCCTGTCATTTACTACTTCTAAGAAAACCAGGCAAATAGCATAGGAAAAGTGGAACAATCAACATGATATCTGCTCATAAGTTTGCGTCCCCCTTCTGAATGTGCCAGATTTCTGCCAGATATATTTTCTACCAGTCTGTGTTGTGATCTCAGTTTCACTCGAGTCGCTGATATTTTTGGAGATCTTAAACTGAGGGAGAAATATTTTCCCCAGTGGCACAAATACGGCAATGATGAACAAATTGTAACTTGTAGCTTAAGGGCTATTAAATATTACACAAATGTGGGAATAAACATTTTTGCTCTTGAGGGAAATCTTCCCTTTCAACAAATCCCGAGACTAGACTTTTCTGAAACACTGTAATGTCATCATATCTACAGTCTTTAATGCGGGGGTAATTTTTGTTAGGAGGCGTTTATTTAATGTTTATGGAAGGAGTCTCCAGGGTCAGTGATTTTGAAGAGTTATAGGGTTCAGGACAGAGGAGTTCACATATTCTAAGTTCTCTCTAACTTGAAGCTTTGTTTTTAGAGAGAGAGAGAGAAAAAGAGAGAGAGAAACAGACAGACAGACAGAGAGATAGAGAGAGAAACAGACAGAGAGAGAAAGAGAGAGAAAGATAGAGAGAGGGGGAGGGAGACAGAAAGATACAGAGAGAGGGAGAGAGATAGGGAAAGAGAGAGAGAGAGAGACAGAGAGAGAGACAGACACAGAGACAGTCAGAGAGAGAGACAGAGATAGAGAGATAGAGAGAGAAGGTTTATCGCTGCTAAAATGTAACTGAGAACAGGATCTGACTCGTCTAAATCTCACTTTAAACCATTACACTAAGAGGCATGTCTTTTATTCGTGCCACATCACAACTGAGCTGTCTGTAATAATATATACTGCTTACATGCATAGAAATAAAAATGTTAATTATTAAATATTAAGCAATCATTATACATTAGTTTAATAATAATAATAATAATAATAATAATCACATCTGTACATTTTTTAATGTAGTTCTACAGAATCACTGGCAGTTTGAGAGTAAACCTAATGAGATCTCGTAATACTGGTGGTGGTGGTGGCTCAAGTGGTCAAGACTCTGGGTCGCTGACCAGAAGATCAGGGGTTTAAACCCCAGCACTGCCAAGCTGCCACTGTTGGGCCCTTAACCCTATCTGCTCCAGGGGTGCTGTATCATGCCTGACCCTGCGCTCTGACCCCAAGGATTGGATATGCGAAGAAAGAATTTCATTGTGCTGTAATGTATATGTGACAAATTTCTATTCTACATGTCGTGTAACTGACCACAAGAATTGTTAAGTGACCATTCTGTTAAATCATGCAGCCAAACATGGCAGGCATTTATCCCATTAGCTCAGTATTTCCACTGTGAAGCGTTGTCTATTAAATGATGAGCTGAGCAGGGAGCTGGGGTTATTACGTCAGAGCTGGGGTTGTTACGTCAGAGCTTTTATTATTAAATCCAACATCTTATGTCATGAACGGAAAACAACTCGTTGATGTTTAGATCAAATAATGACTATTACTAATTACCTGTTAGCTTAGCAAGTTCAGCTAATGCAACATCACGAACCTGAAGCTAAAAGATAAGCTTCAGGGGGGAAAAAAAATAAATAAACACTGAGCGCGGCAATAAAACTTAGTTTTAAGAGAATAGCTAACATGGCTAAATGTCTGGCTAAGTTTCTGTTATTGCTTCACAGTAGAAACACCGGCGACTTTAATAAGAGGAAGAAGAAGAGAGGAATTTAATCAAGCGTAGAACAAAAAGAATAACATATAAATATAGACTTTAAGCGCTTTACACGACGTAAATGTTTACCTTTAACAGTTGGTGCAGAACACTGAAGAACACAGCCAGCTCGGCTAGCTACCTACGTGTCAAGACAGATATTATTGACTTCCGGGTCATGTGGCTGTTTAAGGAACTGAAGGCGGAATAAAATGGTGGGGGGTTTTTTTCGTGTGACGCGCGCCCTCTACACGTGTGAGCGCTTTACAACAAACATGTAAAATAAGGAGGTGAAATTCAGATCCTGCGACATGTTTTCCCCTTTTTCTAAACACACCAAATTCAGACCATAAAGATATAAATAATAATAAAGCTTTCAGTGAATGTTTAAATAAATAATTTGACTCCTGTAACGTCACAAACAACAACAACAACAACACAAAAAAAATCCCCACAGTTCCTTCTGAGCTTTAATATCATCCTGCAGGAGTCTTCATCACAGACTACTTTCATGAAATAGAATATTTTATGACAAATTATGGACTATATGCTTACTTAAATGGAGCTATGACTACAGTAGGTAGATGGCTAACAGGTTAATCTGTGGACAGGGGTGGCACATACACTATATTACCAAAAGTTTTGGGACACCCCTCCAAATCATTGAATTCAGGTGTTGTTTTTCAGGGGTTTGGCTCGGCCCCTTAGTTCCAGTGAAAGGAACTCTTAATGCTTCAGCATTTTGGACAATTTCATGCTCCCAACTTTGTGGGAACAGTTTGGGGATGACCCCTTCCTGTTCCAACATGAGCTCACACCAGTGCACAAAGCAAGGTCCATAAAGACATGGATGAGCGAGTTTGGTGTGGAGGAACTTGACTGGCCTGCACAGAGTCCTGACCTCAACCAGATAGAACATCTTTAGAATGAATTAGAGTGGAGACTGCGAGCCAGGTCTTTTCGTCCAACATCAGTGCCTGACCTCACAAATGCGCTTCTAGTGGAATGGTCAAAAATCCCCATAAACGCACTCCTAAACCTTGTGGAACACACAGGAATGCTGGTGTGCTGTGTGAATTCATGCTCCATGATTTCAGCCGAAATCTTTCAAAAGACTAATCTAATCCTGACGCAGTTATTATTTTTATCTGTATATATACATATATACCTCCCTCTCATATTTTTCTCAAACATTTCCCAAATGTAAATAAACCAGTAGCATCATGTAGACCTCAGTGACCCTGAGCAGGCAGTTACAAAGGGTGAATGAATAAACGCTGTAGTTTATGATGGTCTTTGCTTGAACCGCAAGCGACATATCTGACCTTTGACTCGTGACCATATGGAAGTAAAACCTTCCTGCCTTTTTTTTTTTTCGATACATGCCTTTCGCCTCAAGCATTATGCCCTGTAAATATTTAATAAATAAATAATAAGTAAAAAAAAAAAAAAGATACTAAGCAAACAAACAATGAAATAAAACCCACTACTGCATGTATATCCTTCCCTGTATGGGTATCTGTAACACATCATCTGATCATTCCAAGTAATGTATTTGTATTTGGTTACATACCTAATGGATAAGCTTCCTTTGTTCTTTAAAGAAGAGCACAGAGTAATGAGAACTCAAAATACTAGGCGCAGAGCGTGGACGATATTGTTTCATAACCTCAATTTAGCATCTTGTGGCCGCATTAAACTCAATTGTGCATACAATACGGTAAATTATGTACCAGAAGGAGAAAAAGCAGATAATCAGAGCACTTCAGCTGCACCACCCAACAGATGCAGAGTTTTTCTTCTCTCTCTTGGCCTTACATTTAGAGCAGATCTCACTGGTCAGCACTTTTAGCTCATGCTGCTTGAGGTTTATTTAATCAGTTCTGCTTCTCCATAACGGTTAGGATCTGCTGTACACGACTGTGGTCACAGGTTATTTATATACACACATTAATACAGTGATACATTATATGACAGAGAGCAGAGTCTAGTCCAGGGTCGATTCCCGTTTCACACTCAGCGTTCCCGGGATAGCAGCCAGATCCAAAACCCAGACCAGGATGAAGCACTTAGTGAAAGTGCGAGAGTTAGAGTTAGACCTGAGTGTGTTAGTGTTAGAATAAGACTCTAATGGGTTTTATTTTCCATACTGATATGATTTTCAGGGTAAAGTTCTCACATCTGTGCAGAACTTAGGTGAGATCTTGAACATCGGCGAGATCTCCTTTTAAATTAATATAATCCGATCATTAATCCTATTTGTAGATTTGTTTAATCATTTCAAACATTAAAATTGTCTTCTGTTAGCAGATCATTTCTGGGGGGTTTTTCCAGGCGTTTATTTCTAACAAGAAGCAAAATGATCAGCCAGCAGGATATATTGAAAACTTGAAGTGAGTAAATACGTCTAGAAACAGTGAGAAATATTAGATAACCTTTCCTTTGCTAAGAAACATTGTGATATGGTAATAAACACTTTCCAAAGGGTCTAATCAATGTTAAAGGTGTGTGTAGTGCTGTGATGCCCTGCATGTTAAGAAGTTAACGCCCAGAGGTTTATATGATCCTGTTGTTTATTGCGTGCTGTAATTAAGGGAAGGATCTTTAATAACTTCCTGGAGAACTTGTAAACATGGGGGATTTCTCATGACATGCGTTCATTAGTTCTTCATAGGTTGTGTAACAAAGCAGCGACAAGACGAAGGCAGGAAGCAAAGCTGCAAGTAAGAGCATGAAGGTGACGATGCAGCAGTACTGATCTGTTTCTGATAAAAAAAAAAACGTTACATAGAAATCGGTTCAAGAAGGATGAGGAAGGATTTACAGAAAGCACACTCATCCGCCTCAGGGAGAGAGAGAGAGAGAGAGAGAGAGAGAGAGAGACTGTACAACTGTAGGGAGAGCATGTGTGTGTATATGTGTGTGTGTGTGTGTGTGAGGACTAACATATGAGGATATTTTAAACAGTATCTTATCAGGAGTGTGAGATAACAAATATGAACAAAGGATATTATCTACGTTTCTTATGCTTCATATAAATTTGATGCAGTTCATATAATTACATGTACATTTAAAATAAAGCTAATGCAGTTAGATCGTTCACACAGACTAGATGAAACATCAGCCATGACAGACTGATCTCACTGATTTGGCATATGGGCATGAATTTTGACATGAACAGGAGCCCTTTACTTATCGCTGCATTCTAATTCAATTTCTCCACAGAAACACAGCTCAAGCTCTTTATCCGCTTTAATGAAGGAGAATTGAATAACGGAGCGTGATCCCAATCCAGGTCGATGAATTCTCTGTGCAGGAAAAATTACCTTCCAGAAAAAAAGTGTTCGCTTTAATCACGCGTTGTTGTATTACACACCATTCATTCTGCCTGTGGAAATGATTTATTTATTTAATTTTATGCATTTATTTATATACATGTCCATTTTTTACATCAGGTAGCAAGCACAGATAGCCTCAGAAACTCATTAGACTCATTCAAAGGGCAGGACTACACACTTTATGGGGTAGCTTCCGGCCTGTGGGTTGGCCTTTTGTAACCACTCTGCCATGGATATACAGTTTACTGTGTGTCCAGTTTTATTTGCACTTTAGTGTTTACATATGTGCTCAAATTTATTGGAACAAACATATTTCTATATGTGACTGTAACCTGAGAGCAAAATGTTCTGTTCTGTTAAGTGACATTTTGCTGATGAGGGAAAAGTGTGTGTGTGTGTGTGTGTGTGTGTGTGTGTGTTTAAAACAAACAATTACCTGTCATTTTGTGCCAAATGGCAAAAGCAGCACCTAAGAGGAAGAGCACGCCTACACCCCTGGAATTAAAAACCACACACCCACAGTGGAGGAGTGCCAGTCGGAGCCAAGTGTGTGTGTGTGTGTGTGTGTGAAATGAGAAATCATGAGGACAGTGTTCCACAGAGGCATGGCAGCTTCTAATGGAATCACAGCTGGCAGGAGCAGAAGCCCTTAGCGCCTCATACTCTGACTCAATTATACACCCAACCCATGCAACATGGAGGCTTCCCGCAGCCTCTTCCTGCAAATTATTTATTTTCAGCTTTGCTCAAAAGGAGTCAGTCAGACGAAAAGGGAAAACGGGATTTCAAGATCCTAGCATGCAATTCTCAATAAACAGCACCAGGAATGGAAGACTGTTCTTTCATTGAACATATTAGACTAAAAATATCTTTCACATACCCCAAATTAAAGATATAAAAGAAGAAAAGGCTGTGCTGTAAGTATGTAAAAATCCTGTACGCCGTGGATGTGGTTCTCATGATTTGTAGTGTTCCATTTGTGTTCCAGGAAACAAATTCTTCAGCATACAGAATGAAGTGAAGGCGTGTTATTATACATTATTGACATGAAGGGAGGAATTGTTTTTCCTCACACTCGTGCTCGAATTCTGATTCATTGTTCCATTTGTTCTAATGAAAGGCTGCTGCTACGATCCCAGCAACAGTTAAAAAGTACTGCAGTAGGTTTATCAGGGTCAGGAACTAAATGACTGTGAGAGGGGATAAAAACCAAAACAAACAAAGCTGATGTAGTAAATCCCCATGGAGGTCAGAGTGAACATGGCACCTCCCCGTGCTGGAGTCGAGACGGCGCTTGGCAACGCTTTCTCCTTGCAACAGGCCTGAAGATTCATCACTCATCAAAACAAACTTTCAAACCGTCAGAGTCACTTTCCTGAAAAACGAAGGTTGTTTATACTGTGAGCGGAGATGACGAGGGCAGCTTCATCCCTGCACCAACTAGAAAGAAAGTTCTGGAGTAACCCAGACATTCAAAGTCCAGACTCCTTCAGATGTGTGATAGACAGGTTGAAAAATATTCATGCAGTGAATGCTGGAAGTCCCAGGCTGGGACTGCATGTTTTAGAGGGCTTGCTGATGGAGAGGCAGTAAATTTGAAGCCTGTTTGGAAATGATCTCAGCTAAAATGATCACGCTGTGAGCCACATGATGGTCAAATCATAAATAGGACTTTGGCTTAACTGTCACATTAGCTTTCTTTAATTAACCAGAAATTCTGTGTTGTGTTATCTGCAAAGCATATTGTACTTGAACAAGCATGATGTAATCCACCATTTCTGTTTTCTTTTACTGCTTTTGGAGCATATTGTGTTATTCTTTGTGTTAATACACAGCACAGTCTGACAGATTTGAATGCTGAATGCTCTGGAAGACGGTGCCTGACCCTGCTGTATACACCATGTGCTGCTGTGATTGTTATTAGACCTTAATGGCTCATAAAGGAACAGCAGTTAGGGGTATGCGTACTCTTTTTCCATTTCTACCAAATGGTGCATTGCTTCAGCATTAACAAAGCATGCGATAATGTACCTCTGACCTATTTAAATAAAAAGAGAGAGAAAGAGACAGACAGAGAGAGGGAGAGAGAGAGAGAGCTGCAGAGAAACTTCATTTGCCTCAGCTTTGACAAGCCTCAGCTAGACCCTTTAATGCACAACAGTGATTTGTGCACAGGCTGAAACTCTCGTGGGAGCCTTGTGGATCTGTGTGTGTGTGTGTCCAGTAATAAATATACATAAATACATACATATATACATACAGCATCTCACAAAAGTGAGTACACCGCTCACATTTTTGTAAAAATTTTATTATATCTTTTCATGTGACAACACTGAAGAAATAACACTCTGCTACAATATAAAGTAGTGAGTGTACAGCCTGTATAACAGTGTAAATTTGCTGTCCCCTCAAAATAACTCAACACACAGCCATTAATGTCTAAACCGTTGGCAACAAAAGTGACTACACCCCTAAGTGGAAATGTCCAAATTGGGCCCAAAGTGTCAATATTTTGTGTGGCCACCATTATTTTCAGCACTGCCTTAACCCACTTGGGCATGGAGTTCACCAGAGCTTCACAGGTTGCCACTGGAGTCCTCTTCCACTCCTCCATGATGACAACACAGAGCTGGTGGATGTTAGAGACCTTGTGCTGCAAGCTTGCGCTAAGTGGAAATCTGGACATTTCCACTTAGGGGTGTACTCACTTTCATTGCCAACGGTTTAAACATTAATGGCTGTGTGTTGAGTTATTTTGAGGGGACAGCAAATTTACACTGTTATACAGGCTGTACACTCACTACTTTACATTGTAGCAGAGTGTCATTTCTTCAGTGTTGTCACATGAAAAGATATAATAAAATATTTACAAAGATGTGAGGGGTGTACTCACTTTTGTGAGATACTGTACATATATGGGATATATTAGGCAGCAAGTGAACATTCTGTCCTCAAAGTTGATGTGTTAGAAGCAGGAAAAATGGGCAAGTGTAAGCATTTGAGCGAGTTTGACGCAGGGCCAAATTGTGATGGGTAGACGACTGGTTTAGAGCATCTCCAAAACTGCAGCTCTTGTGGGGTGTTCCTGGTCTGCAGTGGTCAGTATCTATCAAAAGTGGTGCAAGGAAGGAACAGTGGTGAACTGGCGACAGGGTCATGGGCGGCCAAGGCTCAGTGATGCACGTGGGGAGCGAAGACTGGCTAGTGGTCTGATCCAACAGACGAGCTACTGTTGCTCAAATTGCTGAAGAGGTTAATGCTGGTTCTGATAGACAGGTGTCAGGTTACACAGTGCATCACGGTTTGTTGCATATGGGGTTGCATAGCCGCATACCAGTCAGGGTGCCCAAGCTGACTCCTGTGCACGAATGAAAGCACCAACAATGTGCATGTAAGCATCAGAACTGGACCATGGAGCAATGCATGAAGGTGGCCTGTTTTGATGAATCACATTTTCTTTTAAATCATGTGGATGGGTGCGTGTACTTCATTTACATGGGGAACACATGGCACCAGGATGCACAGAAAAAGGCAAGCCGGCTGAGGCAGTGTCATGCTTTGGGCAATGTTCTGCTGGGAAACCTTGGGTCCTGCCATCCACGTAGCACCTACCTAAGCATTGTTGCAGACCATTTACACCCTATGTATTCCCTGATGGCTGTGGCCTCTTTCAGTAGGATAATGTGCCGTGCCACAAAGCAAAAATAGGAATGGTTCAGGAATGGTTTGATGATCACAACAAGCAGTTTGAGATGTTGACTTTGCCTCCAAATTCCCCAGATCTCAATCCAATCGAGCATCTGTGGGATGTGCTGGACAAACAAGTCCGATCTATGGAGGCCACACCTCGCAACGTACAGGACATATAGGCATATCTACTGCTTACATCTCTGTGCCAAAAAACTACCTATAAAATCTACCCAAAAAATGTGAGGTAACAATTTGCATTCAGTTTGTTTGGGTACATTTCCCCCCATATTTTTCATAAAGAGTACCTAAATAAATCAGCTATAACATGGCAAATGAAATTAGGTAAAATCTATTAAAAACAAACAAACTACTCATTGCATCGCAGGGCACACCCACACACTCAATACAGGCAATTTAGAAACTCCAATCAGTCTAGAAGCATGCCTTCGGGACTGTGGGCAGAAACCAGAGCGAACACACCAAGCACAGGGAGAACATGCAAACTCCACACACACAGTGTGTGGGAGCGAGACTCAAACCCAGGACGCTGGAGGTGTGAGGCGAACATGCTAACCACTAAGCTACCCTGTGTGTTAATTTGAAATTTACCAATTACTGTCACCTAAGACACTAATGCTTCAATACATGCTTTTGTATGTATACAGTGACATACATTTCAAAACATTTTGACATCAACATAAAATAATAAAAAAATGAATAACAGTGTACTTTGACTTGGGTAACTGTCCCCAACACAAAGCAAGGAAACACTCTATTCCATGAGCTTAATTTTGAGGCTGTGAACCTTCTTGAGACACTTGCCTCCATCAAGCTCCAAAAGAAGTTTCTGAAATACTTCAAAAGTATTCTTGAGCTTCTTGGGATACCCAACGAACGTGTCTTAAATAGTTCATGCTAACAACAGGGCCAATATTTTTGGGTATATATTACGATGTTTTTTCAGGTTGCAGGTATTACTATAAATAATTAAGTAGTGTGGGTGAATTTTACTCATTATTATATAATTACACTTGCTGACTAACATAATAGGTAAATGATAGACTATTTGCAAGGGTAGTATTTACCACCCACCAAAATCATTTTTTACAGTGTGTGGATGTTACTTTATTTTAGTGGATGTTACACAATATTAGACATATATATCCATTACACAGTGGATAACTTCATCTGTATATTTTAGACTTGAACACTACTGAAATAAAAATGACTCTGATGCTTAAACTGAACAATTTTCCAACACGTTTCTAGAAGAGTAATGATTTCACACTCTCTGGTGTTTATAATGATTTATAATCCCACTCTGTGTTTATAATGATTTATAATCCCACTCTCTAGTGTTTATAATGATTTATAATCCCACTCTCTAGTGTTTATAATGATTTATAATCCCACTCTCTGTGTTTATAATGATTTATAATCCCACTCTCTGGTGTTTATAATGATTAAAAATCCCACTCTCTGGTGTTTATAATGATTTATAATCCCTCTCTCTGTGTTTATAATGATTTATAATCCCACTCTCTGTGTTTATAATGATTTATAATCCCACTCTCTGGTGTTTATAATGATTTATAATCCCTCTCTCTGTGTTTATAATGATTTATAATCCCACTCTCTAGTGTTTATAATGATTTATAATCCCACTCTCTAGTGTTTATAATGATTTATAATCCCACTCTCTAGTGTTTATAATGATTTATAATCCCACTCTCTAGTGTTTATAATGATTAAAAATCCCACTCTCTGTGTTTATAATGATTTATAATCCCACTCTCTGTGTATATAATGATTTATAATCCCACTCCCTGGTGTTTATAATGATTTGGTGTCACCCAGATGAGGATGAGGTTCCCCTAAAACTGTATATAAACTGCTGCCAAAGGATATTTTACTCTCTGTCTCTCCCTCTCCCACTCTTTGAAATGTATATTACAATAGAAATGGTTCTGTGCATCATTCCATAAACACACTGTGTGCACAATGATCTTGGTGGCCTCAGAATATATCAAATTAGTGATAATTTGTTATAAAGTCAAGTTAACCCTGTTATTAACTGTCCTGTTCTTTTCTCTTCTACTGAAAATGTCTGTAGAGTGATCATGGGGCAGCGTGATTCCTGTCCCAATGGGCCTCTATTTATTAGCACTTGTTCCAGTTCCCATGTTTGGAACTGCACTTGGTGCAATAATAATTTTGTAGAGTTAAATGGAGCAGTGAACATAATATTCAATTGAATTAAAAATGTATGGAGTTGTGAATGAGGACTTTATGAAGATTAATGATGATGTATATATATGGTAAGGGATCTGCTGAAGCTGCCAGTATATGGACGAGGTGCCACTGACTATCGCTACACTGTCATACACACTCTGAGGAAAGGAGCAAAAGATAAAGATAGAAAAAAAATGTCTCTGTCCGTGGTGCTGAAATGGAAAGCGGCTCGTTTCACTGCTGCTGCTTCTGCGAATTGGACAACTTTCCAAAATTCAGCATTACGCAGAGCCGAGAGGAATAAAAATCAGTTCGAAAAAGGAACATTAAGGGGGGAAAAAAATCTAAAAAAGGCAACACTCCAAAAGCTAAACGAGTGTGATCTAAACTGGACGTCCACTAAATTTACAAAACACATTTAAAATAAATAAACAAACAAACAAACAAATAAATAAATAAATATCAGAGCAAGTAAAGATCAGAGATTCGGGCTCGTACGTGTGAGACTGCATCCGGTCCGCGCGCCTACTCCTTTAAGATGATGTAATTCTTCATAAGCCATTATGTTTTTTTCCCTCCCTCCTAAACCGCTGAGGCAACATCAGCTGAGGCTTTTTCCCCCTTTCCTTTCTACTTTTCTATTTTTTTTAGACTGGCACCACCCTGAGCGGGAAAAGGGAGCTCGATGCGCGCTCTCGCGCTTCTCCACGGTGGGCGCGGGCACGTCCGTGGGTCGGAAGAAGAGAGAGAGAGAGAGAGAGAGAGAGAGGGCGATAGAGGGAATCTGCTAATCCACATGAGAAGCATCATGTCGAACAGAGCAGGAGTAATGATGCTGCCTCTCGCTCCTCCGGACACACCGTGAGTACACCGAGCTCTGTCTTTAAGTTCCATCACCGGCGTGTCGCCAGCATACTGGTTTCTGCTCAAAAGTTTCATCAGTCGTTTGGAGGAGTTATAATTAACTGGACTTATTGTTGGTGTTGTTTTTTTTACCTTTACTTACGGATGTTTCCTGTGTCGTTGAGTGCACGAGCGAGCGAGTCTGTTGTTTGGAAAATCAGACACAGAGGCGCAATACCTTCCTCATTTTGTGCTCAGGCGTCCGTGAAGCTCTCCTCAAGCTCTCTTCAAGCTCTACTAAAGCTCTCATGAAGCTATTGCTTTTTCTCAGCTCTGTGATCCATTTTACCTTCACCTCGATTTGAGCGTAAGAGCAGACATTTTATTTAAAACTAAATATTTCTGGGAGGAGTCAGATTTGAGTCAACTGCAACTGCTTTCTTGATGATGAAGATTCTCATGATGAAGATCGAATTCATGTGACATCTTGTTGGAAGAAACTTTTATATTATTATTATTATTATTATTATTATTATTATTATTATTATTATTATTATTCCTATCCTGATGACTGAAACTATGTCTTTGAGCGGGAACTGTAGGACTCAGCCCGCTACCAAAGAGCCATCATGCGCCCTGAACTGCTTTCCAGACGTTCTCGAGCTCAACGTGGGGGGTCAGGTGTACTACACGCGCCACGCCACACTCGTGAGCCATCCCGGTTCCCTACTGGGCAAAATATTCTCGCCAAAAAGCAGCGCGGTCCCCGATCTCGCGCGAGACCCCAAGGGTCGGTATTTCATAGACCGTGACGGCTTCCTGTTCCGCTACGTGCTGGACTTCCTGCGGGACAGACAGGTGGTGCTGCCTGATCATTTTCCTGAGAAAGCTCGCCTGAGGAAAGAGGCGGAGTACTTCCAGCTGCCGGACCTGGTGAAGTTGTTAACGCCCGAGGAGGTGAAGCCCAGTCCGGACGAGTGCGCGCACAGCGACTATGAGGACGGCTCGCTGGGAAGCGACCAACGCGCGTGCCCGCCGCCCTCCCTCGTGCCCGCCGACCGGAAGAGCGGCTTCCTCACGGTGGGCTACCGCGGCTCGTGCACGGCGGGCCGTGAGAGCCAGGCGGACGCCAAGTTCCGGCGCGTGCCGCGGATCATGGTGTGCGGTCGCATTGCGCTGGCCAAGGAGGTGTTCGGCGAGACGCTGAACGAGAGCCGCGACCCGGACCGCACTCCCGAGCGCTACACGTCGCGCTTCTATCTCAAGTTTAAGCAGCTCGAGCGCGCCTTCGACGTGCTGTCCGAGTGTGGCTTCCACATGGTGGCGTGCAACTCGTCCCTCACCGCCTCCGTGGTCAGCCAGCACGCCGACGACAAGATGTGGTCCAGCTACACCGAATACGTGTTTTACCGTAAGTTCAACTTACTGTTGTTTAGTGCAGAAGAAAAAATAAACTTTCTCAAACTTTATACATGCCTCAAGTACCACCGGAAGCGCACCTGGTGTGTAAAGCATTTCATATAATGGAGATATCACATAAGAAACCTATCTATCTATCTATCTATCTATCTATCTATCTATCTATCTATCTATCTATCTATCTATCTGTCTGTCTGTCTGTCTGTCTGTCTGTCTGTCTGTCTGAGAACCTGTGCTTGTCACCACCGTTTGAAATATCCACAGAAATGAATATTAGAGACTCTACATAAGATATTACACAGAGAAAGTTTTCCAGATTGCAGCTCTTTGAGTTGGAGAGTCTATGATGTTACACTAAATGACATCACCCATATTTCATCATCAGTGGGCCAGTAAGAGAGATGTGCTCAGCTATATTCTATATGGTGTTCAGTCTCACACATAGAGAAAAGGAATTCTCGTATCTCAGTCTTTTTCCTGATATTGCTAGAGTCAACTTTGATTGCACACACACACACACACACACACACACACACAGACACACACACACACACTCATTAAATTATATAATGATATTATGTGCAAAGTGAAACCCTTCATCTGAAAGAAGGCCCCTCTCTCCTGATCTTTATCTCAGTCATTATCGTGCTGAAGTGGCGAAAGATGATGGCTTTTGTAATGGCTCTCATAATATTTCATGCTGTAAAACACTCCATCACTCCGCTCCGCGAGCAGCTAATGCCATGTTGTGTCCATTGTGGCTGTACCACAAGGTAAAATGGAGGAACGCTCACCATCCTCACTCCTCCTGAGGTTTTCACTTTTCACTTGTTACCTCACGTGACCAGACTATTCGGTGTCTATTACAACGCTGTCCATGTCTTTGTTAATTAAATCAATCAATTATATTTGCTTATCAGCTATAAATAAATGCATGCAAAACACGACAACAATAAACTCATTTATTATCAATTATTATTATTATATGTATGTAATTTATCTCACTTTTCCGTTAGTTCATGTTGAGGCCTAGGTGACATGTTAAGGCCATGAGGCAAATAAATCTGTCAACATCATCCATCAAAACCAGAATCTCATATCAGATCGGATCAGCGGCACTACAGTCATGACTAATAGTAGTAGACCAGGTAGTATAGTAGACCAGGGCTGGAACATGTGTGTTAGATGATGATAAATGATAAACACAGTACTGAGAAATGCTGATGTGGCTTTTCTGTGGTAAAGTTGCTGCTTTTCCTTTAATTATTTTATCTTTAAAATAAGACATGACACAAAGAAATCAATAAATGGTGTGATAGACTTCAGATTGGATGATTGCAGTTTGGTCTTGGTTGGCTGACCTGAGCCCAGGACCTCAGTCTAACTCTAACATCAGGGTGTACATTCACTACAGAGCATTAAGCTGCGTTCACACATACAGTGATTTTATCTCTGCAAGTCTCCAGCCACTGTATTGTGAAGTCGTCAGTAGGCGTTCCTACTAGTGGTTGCCATGGCAATAACGTTTATCAGTGGGTGGAGCAACAAGCATTCCAAATCGGTTTTCTTGCTGCTAAAATGAAGCAATCTGGAGGGAGATTGTGGAGGTGTATGTGTATAAAATTCAACAGTGTATATCTGCATCATATCATGAGATAAAGGAGAAGCAGAGTGTCAAGGATCACGTCAGTCACTCTGTATTTGCATAAAGTTAAACTTCGTCACTTTCCTGGACACGCCCCTCATTTAGTTGCTACGGTCATTGTTCCCATAAGACTTACAGCTTTTTGAGTGAAAATAAACCTCATCTCCTTTTGTTTTGTCGTTGCGAGTCGCACCATAAGACATTTATAGTCCTAAATGTTTTAGCTCTGGCATAATGTGCTAATCTCCTGAGGCAGTATATCCCACCCAGAACATTTACTTCAGCTATAACAGATTTCTGTTAATCCTGCACATCACTCGCAGCTCAGGCAGTCAAAGTGTTTTGTTTTTTTTATTTAATTTAATCTCCCCAAATAATCTGGAGTCGTGTTTATTAGAAATAGGCGTGTTTTAAATCCAGAGCTGATGAAGTGACGTCAGTGATGCTTCACTGCTCTTTTCCATCACCCATTCTTCTTCTCTCCTTTTCATTGTTCTGCAGAGGAGATTCATTCTCCAGCACGCAATTCTGTTTACCACCTTGTTGTATGGTTGCAACAGCTGACAATCCATCACTGTGTTTGACATTCGGAGGACCTGCAGTGGTGTCTCCAGCCCGAATCGTAAAAGCATTTCATTTTCTCTTTCAATGTCACAGCAATCATTTCCTACCTTCCAGCAACAACGCTGCTTTGTTTTTCTTAGTCTTTATGTCATTATCAGCTCCATGTGCTTCCCTTTATGATGAAAATGGTAACCAGAGTCTGTTTCCACAGCACAGCAAGTCACTTCAGTCATTTCTGTCACTTCCATCACAGACAAATTTCATTTGCCATTAAAAAAAAAAAAGTTGCTATAGGTTTTAAAAGCATTGAAAAGAAAATCTAATACGGAGGAACAGGAGAGCGAGAGACAAAACGGTGACAGTTTCCCTGGAAAGAAAATAAATGAACGAGTTGTTCTCTACACCAGAGCAAGATTTTTCATAAAGAGAACTGTGTTAGTGTAATAGAAATGCCACTCCAGAAATATTCCTGTGCCACTATATAAAAATTCTGACTTCTATGTAATTAATATTTTACTGTATAACCCAGTATTGGAAAAAGTAACTACAGTAGCATAAAAACAAATCCTGTTCAAAAGCACAAAAGATTTGATTTGTCTCAGAACTGATTTTTTTGTCTCTTTATTTTAATCCACGCTGGTTCCAGGTTATTTAAGTGTATGCATGTCCTGCTCTGTTCAGTAATTTATATTTGGAGATTTCCTACGAAGGATCTAGACACTCATTTTAGATCAAGAGCCAAGAGTTTAATGTGTGGAGAACACAGCTGTGTATTTTGTGCCTGTATTTTATTTTGGACAGTCCATCTCCATAGCTGGGGTGAAAGTCCTGGAAGGCAACATCATGAAAGAACAATCCATTATCAAAATGGATAACAAAATAAAAACAGAAAATCGGAAAACTGCTCAGTAACATAAGGAAATTCGGAAAGACTTCGCAACAACGAAAAGAAACAAGCAGGTATACATCCACATCCTAAATACAGGCTTTACATAGAACAGGTGAACACATTAACCTGGGGGTTGTGTATAAAATAAAATCCTCACCTAATCACACCACATACATGAATTAACTAATTAACTGCAGTCACCATTTAGCTGTTTATGGTCATCATAGCTGGACTGCTGATTAGACATGGAGTCATTTTTATGTCAAGGACAAATAAAAGCATAGAGCCGGACTCATGACTGAAGATAGTTCTTCTTTTTACTCAGACACAAATGTACCGCTTCCCATCTTCTACCCAAACCCAACCATCCCACTGAGTGTGTAGTCCGAAAGTAGTTTTTTATTACGTATAATAACCTCTGCATTCAGCTAACGTCAGAAGTGGGTGGAGACATGATTACAGGACAATATCGCATGACGTGAGAGCGGTGGTTGCTGTGCTTGAGACCTTGATAAATATCTTGATGCTGAGAGCAGAAGCTGGTTCAGCAGTTACACCAGTTTGCACTCAGGCAGTTATTACGCGCATACACTACACTGACATCTAACAGAAACACACTGAATCATTATTATCTCATTCCAGCTACAATCAGCAAGAATCCAGAATTAAGCATGTTTTTGGAACTGGAAATGAAATGAAATGAATGAAACAGCCTTTATTTGTCACATATACATTACAGCACAGTGAAATTCTTTCTTCGCATATCCCATCCTTGGAGGTTGGGGTCAGAGCGCAGGGTCAGCCAGTAATCCAGCGAGCAGAAAGCTGCTCATCTGTAATAAGATTTATTTATTATGTTTGGTTACGAGGGACGTGTGCCGCATGTGATTTTATTTCGACGTACAATTTGTTCATGTTGAGTTCACATGATTGTGTCTGATTGTTCTGTTATTTGGTTTTCGTCTTGTCTCCGCCCCTTTTCCTGTCGTCGGTTTGCAGGGATTCAGTGTTTAGTCGTTGATTAGTTTGTCTTTTTATATCCAGATGTGTCTTTGGCTTATTACATTATCCCATGTTTTCTATCGATATTTTTGACATATTTCCGTGTTCTGTGTCTCTTGGTTTTGACCCTCACTTGTCTTCTGAAAATAATATTATGCTGGTTCATTGCTGTCCATGAAGATAAAATTGACCATGAACATTTGGGAATATGAAACAAACCTTCATTGTTTTATCATAATGTTTTTATGCTAAGAATGGCAGACGTTAAACAGGGCTGCTGTTATCCCATCTACCGAGGTCCAATTTACCTCTTAATATTAATAAGGTGCATTTAAAGTGAAGGTTAGGATCAAATGGCTCAATAAGTTGTTGAAAAGTAATCCAGCAGCCATATGATGGTCAGAGCTTTGAGCCATGGAATTTTCCAGCATTAAAAAAACAGTCACTTCTCCTATTAGGCCACGAAACCCTTCTTAATTGTGCCATCTTTAGCAGTGATCTGCATGCCTTGGAGGTGGAGGGATAATTGCGTGAACTGCCTCTTTCACACGCTAAGTGGAGGTCTGTGGAGTTAATATGCAAGACGCTTTGCAGGCGGCTGTGACTTTTGGTAAACATGGCCTACAGTTATCAAAATCCATCAGCCCTGAACCTCATTTTAGCCGATTAAGTAAAGTTATAGTCTGACAGTTCTGCAAAGCTCTTCTTTAATCATGTGGCTGTTGTCATGATGTGTCTGCCAGTGTTAGCGTATCGGACAGTCCGACTGATTCATCAGCATGGGCGAGCTTTTGAAATATAACACCATTCAAAATATTCTGAATGAATATTAATGATATTCAGAATGAACATGCTGATGGACCTGATGTTTCATGTGCATATAAACGTCCAAAATATCTATAAAGAGTGCCAATAATTCCGTCCATAATATGGAATGTCCCACATCAGAGGGTTATTGTATGCTTAATATTATTTACAGACCATGGTAAATCTGAGCTCGGAAGAATAATGAATAATTCTAGCCTAGGAAGTCGAAATGGAGGAGAGGATGAGAACACATTGAACAATGCCTCGAAATTAAAGCTTTTATTTTGTTGTCTTGTGTTTTTTTTTTCTTTTATGATGCTGGACTTACCCTGTATAATCACCTCCAGCTTTGTTATCTTCTTTTCCTTTTATTATTTTCTCTCTGCCTTTCTTACGGTGTTGAATCTTTTCATGTGTGAGCCCTCTTCCCATCTGTGAGCGTCTCAGTTTCTCTTTGAACTGTGTCACAGAGCCAAATTGTTTTCTCTGCTTGTGAAGTCAGACAGAAAGCACACAGCTGCCCGTGCTCAAACACGGCTTTACCTAATTGGCTTGCAAGACATTAAATGGGGAAAAAAAAAAAAAGCTTAAATGAGATTCAGTCCAAGAAGGAATGGTCTCACTGAGCTCAGTGGCTCATTGCTTCGTTATATTCCACCTATATAGCAGTCCAGAGTCGTTATAGTGTTACTACAGAGATACAGGAGTTACTCTTGGTGCACTTTCACACCTATTAGTTCTGTTATTGAGTCCAAATCCAAGCTAAATGTGTTGTTTTCTCACTGCATCTAATTATCCTTAATCCAATGGTCAGCAATACAGCGATGGAAAAAACTAAATAAACCATCATGTGAGTAGAGATCTAAGTGTGAGTAGAGATCGCACTAGAGAACGTACAAGAGCATCAAAAATGTAGGAATACTACTTAGATATTTTATCATTCCAGTCCACATACACCTGTATCCTTTGGCTCGGTTTAGCTTCACACATCCACAAGAACATGTCTCCTGTAACCCAAAGCTGATGGTGTAGTGGAAGTGTAGCTCAGTGGTTAAGGTGTTGCGTTACTGATCAGAAGGTTGTGAATTAAATGCCCAGGAACACCAAGCTGCTATTGCTGGGTCCCTGATTAACCCTCAACTTCTCTGCTGTATAAATGAGATGAATGTACTGTAAGTCCCTCTTGATGAGGGTGCCTGCTAAATGCCATAAACGTAACATAGGCATCCATGGTTCACATATTTTGTCAGGAATCTAACCATGCTAGAGTTTAATTAGAACCAGACGGAGAGCAGTTCTCTAAGACGGTCATGGGAGAGGTTATTTTGGTCCACACCAGAGTGCGTATGCTGTGTTCTCACTTGCATAAAAAAAAAACACACCCATGAGGAAAACACTCCAGGGTTTTTCTCAAACAGAATAAACACGGCATATGTGAAAGAGGTCTGAGTTCTTCAAGATCCAAAAGAACGATCTCTTTTCTGTCGGACATGACAGATCAGAAGAGTGTTTTTTTTTACATTCTGTAGAATGAGGAAGAATCTCGGGTATATAGTGCATGCAAGGGCTGTGTATGCACTCTTAAAAGAAACGGTTCTTTATAGAACCTATGGAAATGGATCTGTCATATGCGCTCTATATGGAACTCCAGTGGTTCCTTAGAAAGGAACATAGTGAATCCATGTTTGATGGTTCTTTCTAGAATAATTTAGGGCTTCTTTATTACTAGTATTTGATTTTAATAAAAATGACAACTTTTTTGCTGGAATGTTTTCCTTATACAGAACAAACAATCTGCTACATATACGCCAGCGAGGATGAGGTTATAGAATGTGTTAGAAGCAAAAAATAATGATATACCTGCTGTTTTTCTCTTGCTGCTTTTTCAAATGTCTGTTTGGATTTCATAGCTCATGAGGTGGGATTTGTTCTGGTATGTGTGGGAAAACATGATTATACCATGTTGTTTAACCTTGATGCGTCCTGCCTCCTACTCAAAAAAACAAAACTGAACAAAATGCAGTACTGAGACACACAACAAGCATGAGCTGTGATTATTTAGACACAAAACTCACTTCAAATGATGACAATGGGCCTCATTTATCAAGCTGGAAAGGAACAGATTTCTCCTGTAAATTCATATCCTTCTGCTCGGAGTGTCTGAAAGTACACGTAATCATATAATCTGTATGAACATAATGTTTGGATTGTACTGTGGAATTTAAACCGTTTATTTTTATGATATTTCCAGCATTCATCTTTATCCTGAGAGACTTCTAGAAGAGCTTCAGAGCCTCGATCAGAAACACATCCTCATGCTAGCTCATGTTAGACTAAGAGCTTCATCCAGAACATTTAGTGAAAACCAGTGTAATTATTGCATTGGCTTTAATTAAAGAATAATAAATAAATATATAAAGAAAGTGAGCAGACACATAACACATAAATCAATACAAATTAAACTACTAATTGAGTTATAATAAAAGAAATGTAGTGTATGAACAGAGGACAGGGCAGTCTGTCTGCAGAGAACCATACAGTGGAAACAAACGCCTTAACTAATGGAAGATTTAGTGCTTATTATTATTATTATTATTATTATTATTATTATTATTATTATTATTATTATTGGCATACAATTGAGTTTAAATAACTTTCACTTTTCCACTTGAGTTTTTCATCCTTTACCCAGATGACTCATTTCATGCTCTCAGCTGCCTGTGCACTTTACCTTATATGGAGTTATGTGGGCGTCGCTACATGCAAATGAGCTGTGCCATGCACTCTCTGAATTTATGAAAATACAGTACAACATAAAGTACAAGCCATTATATATGCCATGTGCCGTTAAAGGTGATCTACGCTGGCGGGAATTTGTTGGGTCGTTCCGAAGAAGTGAAGAAAAGTTTTTATGCTAAAATGAAAACAATGGCCATGGTGGCAGAAGTCTAATCATCAGTCATTATATTTAATAATCATAAATTTTAAGTTAAATGAATTAAACAGCTGAAAATAGTGTTTCATTATCTCTAAGATTAATGAAGTATTTATTGCCTCAGGGACAGTCTGTATCTTGTGCATTTATATTCGTTTGTTTCTGTTCATTTACGGAATTTTGCTGTCTGTCCATCTGTTCAGTATTAAAGCGGGATACTAATTTTAAAGAGCTCATTATCAGGCGGTCGTCTCCTATAACTGGGGACATTTCAGAGTTGTAAGTGTGAACAGTGGAGCCTTTGAAGGGCGTAGGACAAAGTCATGTTCAAATTTTTTGTGGTTTGTGATTCCTAACACACTGGATTCACAGATCATCAGCTCATTTTCAAGCCCTACATGAGTCAGATGTATTGGCAGTTAGTAAACTGAAACCCTACACGCTGGTGTGTTTCCAGGACTGGAGTTAGAATGCCAGGCTTCAAAGTTCTGAAAGATTACACAGTCAGACATCGTAACTTGCCCTCATCATAGCATGGGAATCTGTGCTACAGATTTACAAACTTATCTCTGCACAGCTTTACATCAGTAGAGTCGAATCAGCTGGGATGGTGTTCTCCAAATCCACCTGTCTCTGTGAGGTAATACTAGATTTTCTTTCTTCTGTCACATAGATTTCTTTCCCAAGGTGAAAACAGCGACTGAAAGGACACCACTGGACAGAAACAGACAGTTAGTGATGTGCTGAGAATGTCTTCATTTGTCATCCTCCTGACGTTTATCTCATTGACCTTATCCAGTGCATTGCCTGAGCCTCAAAACACAAAATCTTCTTCTAGACATGTTCCATTTACACAAACTTAAGCATCCATCCGCCACAATTCCCCAAGAGACAGGCGTTGGCTCTACCTTTTGTGCTGGAGTCCCATAAAGCTCCTCCTTCAGAGCTTACCTGAGTTACCATTCTGAAATAGGTGACTTTTTTCAGCAGGAACAGTGAAAGAACTGCATCCTCTGATTATAAGCTTGCCTTGCATGTTTTGTTGGCCAGATAACCTTGACCTTCTGACTAAACCCAAAGGTCATATCACAGCTTTTTTTTTAAACTACTCGACCTTGCAGTACTGCATTATTTAAACCAGACAGTAGCCATCTGATCCTCAGACCACTTGTTCATGTGGTAGACAGGAAAGACATGGAGGATACTTTTGTCTAAATAGAGACACTGGCTCACCGGGTGGACATAATCACTGCCTCTAGACAGAACCTACTGTAGCAATGCCTCATGGGCAACCACATACTGCTCCTGGAAGTCTGCACTGATGGTATTTTTGCAGACCTTTATTGCTGCGTCCTGTACCATAGTACAGCAACAAACACTTTCCACTTGGTCCTAATGTGGATTAGTTACTCATGACATTGTGGCATTATCACCACCCCTATGGTTACAAAGAGTAAAATAGAAAGATACTCAATGATTCTTAAGGCATTCAGTTTCATGTGTCTAAGCAACTTAAAATTCCAGAAACATAGACCCTTCCTTAGGTATCAACAACTTAATTACCAACACTGAGCAATCACGAGAACTGCAAAGATCACTGCTGTTTCTTGATTTCAGCTTGGTATTTCACACCCTTCGGTTTTACACTGTCCCAAATTTAGGAGAAAAGAGGTACCTGGTGGTACCTTTGACCCTGATACCATGAGCATTTCTCTTTCTCGTCCTTAATGCACAGAGCAGAGTAGATCATGTTTGACCACGAATCATTGGTGACCACTCACCTATAATATCAGGTAATTAGGCAGGTGAGTTCTGTCAGTTTCCTAGACAAGAACCTGACATGGTGGATCAGGTGCAGCGTGGTCTGAAGAGCAACCTGCATTTCTGAAATCAGCAGCTCAGTAAAAGGGCTATGACATTAGACAACATCTCAGTCTTAAGGATGTTTATGAAAAGGTCTAAAATTATACTCAGACTCTTCTCATTATCCTTCACCTACAAGATAAACTCTACAGTTCCCTCAGGCAGGTGTTCTGCAGTCACCCACTCCAGATATAATAAAGAGAACCAATTCTATCTCCAGTAATACCATAAATAATGTGTAAGTTCCAGCCACATAAGCACTGAGTTTTATTGAAATGAATTGAATACGTCCTACATAGTCATTTATAGCCCACATCAAATACCTGTGCTCCTCAGAAAATATCCATATCCACAATCTAACCCCCGAAACCTCATCCTTAACACATGGCAAATACTGCAGTCTCAGTGGTGGTATAGAACATTATGAGAATTTTCCTTAACCATCTGCTGTATTCTCTCGAAACCGTGTTCATTTACTGAGAGGCGAAGGAGAGAGCGAAAAGAAGAGACGCACAAACTTCATGGAAGAGTTATTTAATGAGAAAGTGCTTCATCTTAGTATCTGGCATGGTATCTGTTAGCTGACTAGATCAATACGCTGCTTCCTGACTCAGAATCTCTGAAAGAAATATGGAGTCTGTTACTAAAAAGTTGTTATAAATAGCTACATGTATTTGGGCCACATTACAGTAACACGAGCAACTAACATTTTTTTTTAATTTTAATATTACTACATATGGGACGTGGGAATATGGTAGCTTAGTGGTTACGGTGTTGGACTACTGATTGGAAGGTTGTGAGTTTAAATCACTCGTCCACCAAGTGTCCACTTCTGGGCCCTTGAGTGAGGCTCTCAATCCTCAATTGCTCAGTTGTATAAAATGAGATATAGTTGCTTTGGCTAAGTGCATCTGCCAAACGCTGTAAATGGGACAACTGGACCGACACGATATCCAGGACAGATCTGTGTAAGGGTCTCAAAATCTTTAGAACGTCTTTAAAATGATATTTATGAAATGAGATCAGACACCACACTGAGGGCCGGTTGGGCCAGTGGGATTGTCTACAAATTGCGCTCAGCTTGAAATGCAGAATTTTAAAGCCACCGTGAAACGGAGGAAATCACAGTCAGAGTGCAGGGCTAATGAGAAAATGCAGATATCTGTAAATAATTGAAGCATTTTCATTTCCAGATATGCCAAGAAGAATTTGTTCAACTCAGTTTTGGAAATAGTCATATTATAATTGTCCACTTTATTAGGTACAGCTTTAACAGACTCAAGGTAATTTGGACCAGATGTGTCCTGAAACCAGGTGCAAACAACTCTGTACATTTGGTGCTAATAGTGCAGCTGGAACTGAGAAATGAACTTGCCAAAACACATGATGTAATCCAAGATAACAAACCAGAGTTTGCCTCGGATGCTAGTGAGTTCTCGGCATTATTTATTTTTGATAGTTTGAATAGCTATTTTACCTGAAATGTCCACAGATTCTTGTTTTGATGAGGAGAGCGGGTTAACAAATCGGATTTGCCAAAAACTTTTGATGGTCCATCAATGATCTGGTGGAGCTCTGGTGGAGTTACTCAGTTCATCTTCTTATCCACACACCATTAGCGGAGAGCCGCTTCCCTGTTTCAAATGGAATTTTAATCACATTTGGAAGTCTGTGGAGGAAGCTGCTGAGGCATTTTCCCCTATTGTGATTTGCAACTTTAAATCTCAGGCGAGGTTCAGTTTCAGAGAATACAGTGTGCTTATGTACGGTTCTGACTGCAGTGGAAAGAGGGTAATTGTGGCATTTCTCATACAGCTCATGAGGCGCAGTGACCAGCAGAAAGGTGAACTGATCACACTGGCTCTCTTACACTGGTGTGACATTAATAAGCCAACAATCATAAAGCGATTATTATCTAACCATGAGAAACGACTGGTGTGTAACAAAAAAAAAAAAAATCATATTTCACACTGATGTGTATCAAAATGCCGGCTTATGACTCTAAATCGTATCGTATCTTGCGGCAGCCTGAGGCAAGAAGCATGTTCAGTCGCGGCGTGTCAGTGTGAACGCTTCATGTCTGATAGGCTTTTGATTTCTTTGTCTCTGTAGTTCTTGCAAACCCACCCAGTAAACTGAAAGGTTGTTATAATGAAAATAGCAGAAATAATGACACAGAGGATTATAATTTGCATATTGCATAAATAGGACATGATTGTGTAGACATGCTTGAATGCCTCAGATGCTGGGCAAGTGTAGGGTTTTACATCCAGACACAGTATTGCTTGAGGACATGGTGCTGCTGTAATGTGGCTGTCAGAGCTCAAATAACTCAAATGAAGTTAAAAAAAAAAAAAAAAAACCATGACCAGGTTGCACACATGAGCTCTCTCGTATCATTTCTCCTCATCCAAATCTGGCAGAACCTGAACCTTTCAACCAGAGGACTCTTTAAAAAGCTCCCTAAAGGCATAACACTTCCATTATAAAAATAAACAGTATCTCATTATTTCTGCTCTCTTCTTGGAAGCAGTTATTCTTTGGACAATTTCTCACTTATTATTTCCATTTGACTAACAGAATATCAACTTTTGCTTCAGTTCACAAATTGAAGCTGAAAAAAGGGCAACATTTGCTAAAGGGCTTGTGAGGAGGGCCGGGGCAGAGCAAAGGTTTATTTATTGGTTAGAAATATGGCAAAATGTGGTGCAAAAAGTGTTCTTATATAAAGTCACTTAAACCAAACAGACATGGATAACGGATACATTTATGATAAAAAATAAACTCACCACAGTTGGGCTTGATTGGAAGTAAATAATAACTAGCTCCATTAGTACCAAACCCTGGTCCATTAGTACCAAACCCTGGTCCTATAGTACCAAACCCTGGTCCATTAGTACCGAACCCTGGTCCATTAGTACTGAACCCTTGTCCATTAGTACCGAACCCTGGTCCATTAGTAAGAAACCCTGGTCCATTAGTACCAAACCCTGGTCCATTAGTACCAAACCCTGGTCCATTAGTACCAAAACCTGGTCCATTAGTACTGAACCCTGGTCCATTAGTAAGAAACCCTGGTGCATTAGTACTGAATCCTGATCCATTAGTACCGAACACTGGTCCATTAGTACTGAACCCTGCTCCATTAATACTGAACCCTGGTCCATTAGTACTGAACCCTGGTCCATTGGTATGAAACCCTGGTCCATTAGTAAGAAACCCTGGTCCATTAGTACCAAACCCTGGTCCATTAGTACTGAACCCTGGTGCATTTGTACGGAACCCTGGTCCATTTGTATCAAATTGTGGTACAGTACATTAATACTGAACCCTGGTCCATTAGTACCAAACCCCGGTCCATTAGTACAGAACCCTGGTCCATTAGTACCAAACTCTGGTGTGTGTAGCTCCTGGCAGTGGTTCCTCCTGCACGGATGTGAGGTTATAACTGTTTGCATGGCAGGTTATGACGTTTTGTTTCCAACTGAAGGTTGTATGTAGACCTTATTTAGTAAGACACAACTTATTCAGGTCTGGTTACATTTTCGTAAAAGGGAACTGGACCGTGACTAGAAGACGAAGATGACTCACTCTGACTCCTACATGGACCAGGCAAAGCAACTGATAGCGAGAAAGTGACCTCAGAGAAATCAAGAATGATGAAACAGTCTGTAAACATCTGTCTAAAACACATCACCGTCATGTCAGAGAATCAACAGAGCAGACCTGACTCGTCCTGAGCTACCCCTCGCTCTCTTTCACGCTTTTATATGAGGATTTGTCACGATAGAAAGAAAAGACTCCTTTCTCCTTTTCTTTAAGCCCTCAGATGTGTGGATCAGGTCTTCCTGGTTTTCCTGCGTTAGTCACATTTATAACATTTATTTATTTTTTTGCTGACGTTGTTCAGATTTCCATTCATTTATTCTGTATTCCCGAGACAGTCTTTTTTCATGGAACAAATCATCTTCTCTGCCCTGAATACTGAGCTGATGGATTTTATTAAGCAACTGTAACAACAAGCTGATTTTATTTAATGTAGGAATGTCTGTAATTGAACTAATATGCTATGTAAATATGTTTAGTGAATATGCTAATTAGAAATGGCACTGACCCGATGGCCGTGTTGGATACCAGATCCTGTGGAATTTATTAGGAAAAGAAATGTATTTTTGGAAATCCATTTTTTTCTTTTGTTAGGACTGATTTTATTATATTTATAAAAGAATTTTATTTGTTACTTACACAATCGTTCACAGTAGGAAATGTAGTGAAATGCTTTTTTTATTGTATATGTTTTAAAAGTAGAGAGTTAAAAGTAGAAAATAGAAAAGAGATTATTCTTATAGCTGAGTCGTTTTTTAAGACGGGTTGGTATCGGTATTGGTTGATACTGAAGGGTTCAGTATCAGTATCAAGGAAAAAGTCAAATCTTTCCATCTCTAATGCTAAATAAAATCCATTACTATGTATTTAACACACTCTTTAACACGCAGAGAGCCTCGGCCAACCGTAAGTGTAACTGCCTTTTCTATCCAGCAATTATACGTACAGTTAATAACGAGATAATAAGATAATAATGAGATAATAATAAGATATAAATATAGTCGATATGAGATATCAGCGCTGTGTTCGATGTGAATCGGCTGAAGGGAAATGTCTTCCACCTCCACAGTGTTCCTGACACCTGACAACCGACAAGACTCATCACACTGAAGTTCAGCGAGAGCATAATTTTTACATTCAGCATGTAATTCAGCAGAGGTAATTACAGAACATCTAATCCTGTCAGCTCCATGTGTCCTGGCCTCTGGAGCGTTCTGAAAACTTTAGTTTCTGCTGTAGAAGATTAATGAAAACATGCACTCGTGTATAAAAAGCAACATTCCTGTATCGCGTCTCTGGGGTTTAAAGAGTGCAGGTGAAGTTGAGCTCTGTGAATTATAAAGTCTTTAAATGAGAATGCAGAGACAATGCAATGTCTGGGGTTTTTTTTTTGGTTTGTTTGTTTTTTACAGTTTTATCTAAATCACCAGCTCTGTATGACAAAGTGTAAATAAAATCAATTCTGCAACTTTAAAGAAGGCACCTTGTTGTCTTTTCTGTGGCTCAAAATATCTATTTGTCCTCCATTATTTTTTTTTACATTCAGTGCAAGTATCCCAGACTCCTTTCCAGATGATTGTGTTTAGAAAACAAGTTCTCTTTTAAAAGGTTACAGAGAAGTTTCTCAACACTCATGGGAGTCAGCTTTTCAGCATTAATTTCATCAACTCGTTTCCTCAGTATTCTGTGATACCTTTTGGAGTCAAACATTCACCTCCTGTCTGTTCTGTGTCGTATATAATGCACCTAACTGCACAGTTTACTGTTAGTTTAATAATGTTATGGTTTACTAAATGGACTGAAATGACTATAAGAACCGTTTTTGTTGACTAGCTCAAGGCAAGTGGCCCTTGAACCTAGAACAAAATGTGAATTTACTCAACCTACTGTACATATAGGAGAAGTTTCCTAACTCTTGACGAGAATGTTGATGTGATTCTGTGCAGTTTCCAGTTCGGAAAACAAGGAGTTACTGTGGTTCTTGTGGTTCTTAGGCTGTTAGAAGCTAGAACTCCTTACTGCTTTGTACTGAAATGTTGTATGTGTTACTGTACAGCCAGTGAGATTTAACCAGTCTTATTGAACAGCCTTGTATTTATGCATGTGCTGTGAAAATATTTGTCTGCAGGGAGTAACGGTTTGTATGGTGTTATAGTGCATATTGTTAGAGGCTGAAATGATGGTGGTGTTATGCCCCTGATATGTGAATTTGCATATTAAATATTGCTCTTCCAACACATGAGATAATTTGATAATAAAGTTGGAGATGACTAGATCAGAGCTCTCAACTCTCGAACCATTGCTCAAGTCTATATTAATGGTTCAGTATTAATGGACCAGGCATATTTCGAGTCTGAATACAGATCTGTGTGATATTTGGTGTTTATTAACTCATCAATACTCAGCTCTGGACACGACTGGTAGAACTCATCAACCTTCTTTGTACTCTGCAGGTCACTCCAGCCTCTTTTTTTTTTTTTACTGCTCCACAGAGTCACACTCCTGAAGGAGCGATCACTGAACAAAAGCGGGCAGATAATTTCCTGTTAATGTTAATGTTCCAACGCTGGAGGTTACAGCTCTTTATATCAGCTCTCTCGGTGGGACTGCCAGACAGAACAGTCCAGATCTTCCTTATAATGATCATACTTCTCTCCCTGTCCTTATTTCTTGACAATTTACATCGAAAAGAATATTTTGCTGACTGAATTGGAACAGGAAGGAGATTTGTGATTAGGATGATTAGTGCCTTTCACTTTGTCCCGTGTAACATTTCTAATTCCTATAAAATACCTTTCACTTACCTGTACGAGTATTCTCTTGATGAGTGGCTGGTAGCCAGGAGTATTTTTAAACGTTGGCACTACCTGTCTTTGCTAAAAGGGATCTGGTAACAGTGGAGGAGGATATCTGCCACGAAGACCACAAATATCCCTGGGTGGGTGGATTCACTCTATTTATACTGAGTATGAATGCGTGGCTTGTATCAAAGTACAGGAGTGATTACTGACTTATGAACTTGAAGGGATGCAGAACTCTCACTCAGTGTGTAGATGTTCTTGGACCAGGAATTTCATAGTAACTTGATTGTGTTTCCTCTTTTTTTGTGTATTGCTTTGCATTTAATCCTCTTATGATGTATGAGATTATTTATAGATACATTTACATATACCTGAGGCAGGTATATAGTCCTAATTGACCCAAACTGCCATTAGTATCAGACATTACAGTTAGGAGGAAGAACTTTATGTGTGTCATAAATCATCGTGGCTTTTTGACCACTCTGGTTATTATGTTGTAAGTTCAGATGAATTCCAAGATTTTGCTGGGTAATAATATCACTCTCAGCCGTAGTAAGCACTAAGATTAGGTACAATAAGACTTTCAGCACTAAGATGATGCGACACTAGGACCTCTAGTCGAGGGGTCCCCAACCACCGGGCCACAGACCAGTACCGGGCCGTGGATCATTTATTTCGAAAAATTGCCACTTCCAACCACACCACACTCCCGCATTTTACTCACTTGAGGGGTTTTCCCGCACATAAGTAAGTCTGAAAGCTAACCCACGCTAAAATGACTCAAATACAAATGTCACCCACTCCCCCCCCACCCTGACCCCCGGGCCATGGTAAAATGGTCCGGTATCAAGCTGGTACATGGTACAAAACAGGTTGGGGACCCCTGCTCTAATTCACTGACAAACTTATGAACAAAACCTTGTTTGTGTTTGTCAGGAAATAGTGTTTAAAGATGTGTTTTGTAGAAATTGCAGACGAGGTGGTGGGGATCACCAATAACACAACAAAAATCTGCATAGTGTTCTCTTATTGTAGTTACTGGAGCCTGGTGACATGTTCCTCACTTCATAAACTCCAAAAGAAGATCAATCATGGATGAACGAGGACCACATCTGTGATTCTTTTAAAATCCAAGGCTATCCTGTTTTTTTATGAGCTGCAGAGCAAAAGGGAGCAGCACTCAAGCGCTAGAGCGATGGCGCTAATAGAGGCAATTATACATGCGGCCATGGCCTCATTTGGCACTGACGGTCGTCCTCCTCCCCTGCTGTCTATCATTATTTATTTCCACCCACTCCTCTTCATTTGCTGCCCCCTCCTTTTCTCCAGCACGCGCTGCCGATACCCGTTTTCCTTTCCTCGCTTCGTCCATCTGTCTCTCACTAATGTTGTGCTCACATGCAGAGAGGAACGATTGCTAGCAGCCTGCTACTTGTCTGCTGCAGCCACAGGTGTTTTGAGGTAGACTGTGGAGAAATCAGTGGTGTGAAGGCTAGATGGCCTGAAGGTTGTGTTTGCTGTCAGTGGTGACATCTTCACCATAGCAGATAGTGTGGTGATGATGATGATGGTGCATTTCCTGTACATCAGTAATAATCTTCACTTTACTGTAGAATTTTTAACTTTTTTAACTTTCAACAGAGAAGAAAGATTGTAGATCATGGTCATCAAGTAAGTATATGTGATCATCAAGGTCACATATAGACTATAGGGTTACTGTCACTGTCAGGTATAAGTACCAAATGGCCCTAGTTCCCTTGGCTCTAGAGCATGTACAGCATGTGCGGCCCAGTTCTTTTCCAAGTTGACAAATACCTAGTGATGACGTCTGGACTGGTCTTCACCCTTTCTGTATTCCAGACCTTAGTTACAGTTACATTCCCTGGGAATGATCAAATTTGCTATAGCTTCTGTATCTGACAGTATAACACACAATGCTTGTCAAGTTCTATCAAAGCTCCTTGAGAGCAAACTCGAAGCCAAATTGGAAAAAAAAATTTAAAAACACCCCAACTTTTATAGCTTTATCTAGGGCTTTAGATCAGAAGAAGCTCCTATTAAAAGGACAGCATCAAGACATCTTGAGAGGTGTACCCATCTCTTTCCTGTTCCTGAACTCCGTGTTATGAAGTTATGGTAGACAAGGAGTTCCTTGCCTTTGAAGGCATCCCTTGAGAACAGCCTAGAGGGAACGGAGAACCAGTTCCTCATTCACATAAGAATATTGAGCATGTCCTTTGCTGCTAGAATCAGTTCTTTACACTTACCAGGTAGAAGGTCAAGCTTCTAAAATAGTAAAGAGGACTCGATCTAACCAGGGTACATCAGGGTACATCGTCAGTCTAATGGGCAAGTCAGTCACCTCAACCCAGAGATCTGCTGGTCTTACAGTATTATCCGAGCGAGCTGGTTAGTGGCCTGTCCAAGGTCTGGGTCTGACACACTAACAACATTCCAGCCAGCAAAACTCTCAGCCTTCCAGCTAATGAGCAGCACAGCAGTTTCCTGTATAATGTCTTGGCTCCCAGAGTAAATACAGAATTCTCTGTCTTTTTTAGCACATCCTTGCCAACCTGAGCACATGCAAGAGCCTCTGGAGTTCGCTCAGCATACTGCAGCTGTGTACCTGAGCAGTCTGACTTCTGTTTACTTGAGTACATGAGTCTGAGTCTGACCCAGTGGTAGAGAAATATTGTCAATTAGCTTTTTTTGTTTTGTCTTAGCTTCGTAAGAATGATAAGACATCCAGTGTGTCATCAGCATATGGAAATAAAAATCGAGAAATTATAGCATTCAAAGAAAAAAGGCCTAGGCATTGACCCGCCCCAAAAAACAAAAGCTTTCCCATTAAAAACATGAAGATATTACATGTCTGAATCATTGAAGCAAAGAAGCTTGTATCAGTCCTGGAGATAATGCGGTGCAATGAACCGGTGTTGAAATGAAGCTTGGACTTTATGGGAACTCGGGGTGAAAATGGCTGCCACCTGCAGAACCTCTTCAGCTTAACGTGAGCCGCTCATCTTTTCCCAGGATCCCTGCCTTGTCTGTGCTGATTAATAGTTTGGCTGCACCAAATGAGATGGGAAAAGGCTGTTTTGGATCTCATTCACCGCACTGAAATTAATGTAGAGCTAATTATATATACAGAAAGTGTAGCTAAATTGGTTTCCATCAAGATTATTAGAAGGACCAGACAGACACATTACCTGAATGAGATCCTTGGAAATGTGTACACTTTATTTTTTTCAGCTATTTATAGATGTCCTTTAGAAACACGCTGCCTATGTGACTCAGGGTCACTACGTGATTAAGGGGCATTATCAGCTTCTCCATCAATGTCACACCATTTATGCCCTCATCCATCTGCCACTATTATAACCACACCTAGACTTTGATGTCTAGGTCCAGACTCATGCTCTGGACCTGGGGTCACGCTCAGTGTGTGGATGTTATTCTGCTCATGCGGCTGTGTGATTGAAAACAAGTTGTAAATGTCATTTAAAGACACTAATCTCAGTTTATGACACTTGAGGTTATAACACGGTTAAATAAACAGCATGATGTCACGTTAAGGCGTTCTGGTTGTTTAGTCTAAAACTTGATGCTCTGAAAGGTTTGAAGGCACAAATCGGCAAAATTTAGAAACAGATAAAAACTGCGAAATAAAAGCATGTGGACTTTATATCCATCTTATAAATAATATATTTAAAGGGGTTTTATCGTTCTTTTGGACATGACTAATAGTGATAGTGTAAGAAAATGCGGGATGATGGTAGCAGTGAATATGAACTGCTCATTAAAATTAATGTTAATAGCTTAATAAGTTTGTGTATAGTGTCCTGTTTAAATCCAAACTTTTATAAGAATTTTATAAGAATATAATAACATGGCAAATACGTCAATTATTTATCTCTGTAACATGGTCTTACTTTTACACTGTTATTGTTTTTGCAGAAACAGAAACCATGTTGAGAATCCTAAAAACAGTGGTGGTCCATCTGGGCCAGCAAGGCCTTCTCTGCTGGCCTAAACAGCAGTGAACAGAATCACTGACTTGCATTTTAATATATTTAAGATATTTTTCCATGAATGTGTATTAAATTATTCTAATTATTAAATTATCTTGGTTGCGCTGCTTCCAGTAGTGTATATTTATGATAAGAGTATTTATCCAATCATATTTCAGCCAGTGGCTGACATCATGTGTTGCCAGAGTGAAAGAAATCTGCCTTAAGGCCTTCAGAATCAATAGTGCAGGCGCCTGTAGCTTAAAATAAGTGGCAATGAAATTGTTACATTAACCAATCAGATTTCGAGTTGGCGGCCATCTAGCAGGCATACGATTACGTCAGCAATTTCCCGTCCTTTGATTGGATAATTGGAGTAGTCAGAGGCAGCGAACCGATTGCAGTTTGCTGCATATGGCATCAAGAATGTCTTTTTTGAGAAAAGTAACTGTAATAAAATGGACTATTCCTTGTGAGAAGTGAAATACTGTAGTCTAATTTCTTTTTTACTTTTTTATTTTTTTTACCGTTTACCGGTTGATTAATATCTATTGCCATGGCATCCAGGGGTTCTAGAATTTTCATTTGGGGGGGGCTCAGCCCCCAATGAGGGTATAATGGTAAAAAATAAATAAATTAATTAATAAAATAAAATAAAGGTTTGACTAACAGGGTAGGATGGTAAACTTATTGCAGCATTCCACTGTATTGCATAGATGTGTATAACATTTGAGTACTGAACTAGCCAAATATGAGTCTTCCTGATCACACACACACACACACACACTTGTCCTCTGATCCTTGCTCTGCTGATTGAAGAACGTGCTGAAAGACGGGGAAGAGCCGAAGTCTGCGACCGTTTTCATATGAAATCTAAAGGGACAGAGGCGAACACGAATTTGTGTACAGTTTATTGAGAATTGCAGAATTTTAGGAGGGCTGAGTAGAAATGTTAGGGGGCTAAAGCCCCCCTAAAAATGGACTAGCGACGCCCATGGTGGCGTCATAATGATGGTATAGGTGGATTAATTGAGGAAGGACACTTTTTTTAGCCACTGCTAAAAGACGCTAATATACTAAACCCTTAATGTTGTATCTAAAATGTTATTATCTAATTCTGTTTCCGTAACTGTTTACCACGTGTGATTCTGGAGAAAGGAGAAAAGCTCGAGTTAATCGAGTGTATTGTAGACGATCACCCAGAACATGTTTAACTGTGATGAAGGAACTGAAAAAGCAGACCAAATGAAGATTGTAAATAGAACATGTGAGAAAACTTCTGTTCACTGTGGCATTGGTGGAACGAGGTGAACGATGGTAGTAATTACTCCAGGTCAGGAGATGAAGTCGATCGAATGGAGGAATGGAGTTCTCTCGTAAACCACTCGTGCTCACGTTCACGTTCTCCTCTTGCTTTTGGGGAATGTTCCAGTCTGCTGAACACCAGCAATATAACAGTGTCAAAGTTCATTAAATTATTAATGCACACTGATATTCCTATTTCTATTTTAAGAATATTGATGACGTTTCTGTCTGGTTCTTCTTTTTGGCTCTGTTCATTTGCGGCTTAATTTCGTTTTGTTGGTAGGAAAAACAATAGACGTTACACTACCCAGCAGCATTACATGAATCTAGGTGCAGAATTAGATCCCTAATGAGTAGGGCAGAGGCGACGGTGGGGAGGAAAAACACTCCCTGAGATGATGATGATGATGATGTGGAGAAACCGTGGAAACAGACAATGGGCTGGGAGATATTCTGTCCCTGGTGCTGGAGCAGGAGGACCGTCAGTTTTGTGCCTTCATTTGGAAATAATTTACTATGAGGAAGGTGTGTCTGGCCAGCAGGTGGGTGGGATTTAGTTTTGATTATTACTTATGAGGTGCTCTTTCACCCTCACGCACTCTCACTCAGGAGTTAGCTGCAGTGAGCTATGTGTGCGTGTGTGGGGCCATAAGCAAGGCCAAGTGTGTTCTTAGTGCTGCAGCGAAGTTCTGCTCCTTGTAGCTTCAGCACACCATCTATTATCTGCACCATCTGTCAGATAACGCTGTCGTTTTACCATTTACCAATCACTTCTCACTCAGTTCTCACTCTGCTGGTCATCTTTTGGATATTCTGATCTGTTAAGAAACCACAGAATGTCTGTGTGCCTGTGGAGTAAAAATGGTTTCAGCTCCAAGCTATAAATCTCCATCTGGCTAAAATACAGCATAGCTGTGACATTTGTCTAAGATCATTTTGTCTCTCTGTGTGAGCAACATCACATATTTATCATATGGCAACATCTGTTCGCTTCTGAACAGGGATTTGAGCAGTCTTACAGGAGTGCTTCAGTTTGCAAATAGAGAAATATGAACCTAAAGAAGAGCCGATCTCACGGCAGTAAACCTGATGGATTCGTCTACTGTTACATAAACAACAGTTCAGTAGAGCGTACTATTCTGTAGGGCGCAAGATTGGACCTCCAGCTAGTCTACACTCATCAAGAACAGAGAGTGTGTGCAGAAGACGACGTACACACACATATGCATATATAAGTATATAACAGAAGATCTGTCTATACTTTGTACTGCATCTTGAGACATAAAATAAGGTAAGAAACTTTATTTCAGTAAATAAAATATAATAAAATTTAGTGTGAAAACAGACAGCAACAAGGACATTTAAGCACAACACGCATAAGAAAAACAAATAGAGTACAGTGTAAAATATATAGAAGATTGCACAGAAATGTAATGCTGTGATTGTTAATGTGTGTACTGAGATGTATACAATTGCACATAAAGCCATTAGAGGAACATGGCACATTGTATAAAATGATAACTCTGATGATTTTTGTTGGGAAGACAGTGATGGTATAACAGGAGCTGTCTCACAGCTCCTGAGTTCGATCCTAAGCTCAGATTAATGTCCGTATCCATGTGGGTTTCATCCTAAATGGGTGTCATCCTAAATCCCCCAAAACAAGCCAGCAGACATACTGCTGCACTAATGAGTGAATGTGTGTGTGCTCATCTTCTCATCACAGGTGAGTTCTTGTACAGCGCACTCGGCATCCACCGTGACCGAGATCAGGATTCGATTGGAGAGAATGGATGAAGATTTTAGGCAACCAGATCATGACAAGCGAAATGATGTGAAGCTGAAGGAGGAAAGGGTCAGACACTGAGCGGACACTTTGGTGCTTTGTGAGAACTTCTGGAAGTCCGTGCACTCGAGGAGAGCCAGAGTCTGTTGCACTAAATGACCTACCACACTGTGTGTTCCAGTCCAGAGAGAAATGCAGCCGATGATCAGTGCCAATAGCAGCGTTTCCAAGAATGTCCGTGCCTCAGAGAGCAGATATCCCAAGTCTGTTCTTATTATAGGGGATGTATTTTTAGCGAGCACAGACTCTCAAATAAAGTATATTTTAGTAAGAAATGACTCGAGTTTATCCGTTTTACATTTTGTCCTTTAACGCTATAAATAATTCATTTCTCAAACACCATATTATCTTTAGAAACGGTAATATTCTGAGTTAGTGAAACTATCTGGGTGTGCAGAACAGTCCGTGCTGCTCGCAGGCATGAGGATGTGGCGCTCCTTCAATTTCTCCAGCCATAATTGCGTTTTTAAAAAAACGGAGCCCATTATATTCCAACTCAACAGTCTTGCCTTAAACCGTTCTCCTCTTTAGAGACGTAAATGAGGATAGAGAATGCAAATGTATGCAGAGATTCGCAATAAAATTAGATCCCGATGTTTCTTAACTGCTCGATTTATAATTGTAGGAATCTGCTTTTAAAAAAAACAAACAACAATTTTGACCAGATTCATTGCTGAGACTTGAATTATAAAAAACTTTTTTTTTTTTTTTTTTTACTATAAAACTTATTTGCGTATTTTGAAGCCTGTCTGAAAGTTTGGGATTCTCGTGTCACTTTTAATGAGTCTCTCGGGATCTATGACATTGATTTCTCAGCGGTTTCTTCCACCTTTTCAAGAAAATAAAGGAAGGGAGGGGGGAAACAAAAGTTCTGTGCTAATCCACTCACCAAGAAACGTATGATAAATAATAAATTCACAACTTTCAGGTGAGGTTTGATCGTCGTTAGCATCATGGCTAGTTAAATACAGACGTCAGTCGGT
Source organism: Hemibagrus wyckioides (assembly GCF_019097595.1). Taxonomy (NCBI): domain Eukaryota; kingdom Metazoa; phylum Chordata; class Actinopteri; order Siluriformes; family Bagridae; genus Hemibagrus; species Hemibagrus wyckioides. The sequence goes on from NC_080727.1 coordinate 16,579,961, forward strand.
TCACGGTCGGAACGTGAATCATTTTTGTGTTAGTAAATGACTCGTTTCTATTTAAGTGAACGTATCAAATATAAATGGCAGCAAATAGAAGAGAATGGGTTTAATGATCTAAAAGTCATAGCAGAATAAATATCTCTAAATTACGTCTTCATTTATCTTCATCCCAAACAGCAGCGCAAGCGTCTTCAGATTTTAAATCAGCATCTTAGACATTAATTGTACCCATGTTGAATTTTCCAGAAGGATAAAGTAATAAACAAAGACACAAACATAAAATATGGCTCCTGTTTCATGGCTGGTAAAATAGATCAGTCTGATCAAGATGACTTCAGCACACAGAAACTCACAGCAGGCTCTCTGAAGGCTGGCATATGGCACAGCAGTAAAGTCAGTCGTGCTTCAGCTAAGCGTGGAGAACGACACGAGGCTCGGTAGGAACGAGAAAAGCCACAATCACACAAGAATTCTCCAAAATCTCAGTCAGTGATTGAATTTTAGCTGACACCAGCGAAAAAAAAAAGTTCTTCACGCTGTGGCTCATAAATCATGAGTAAAGAGTTTCTCATTATTCACGTAACCTGAAAAATCGGTTCAGTGAACTGTTTATAAAGGCCAGGCGTGTAAAGATTTTATTACAGAATCAATAATCTGTTGCTTTTCCATTTTTTCAGGATGTGTTTATACTGACTGTTTCTGAACCTGTAGATCAACAATGACTATTACTTGGACTTGGTCTTGGTCTTGGATTTAAAAAAATAAAAGATTTTGAGAATAAAAATCACGGTATAAGATAATGTCATGAGACTGTGACACAGTGTTGTGTCAAAAATGAAGAAATACCTTACAGATAAAGCAGCACTTACTTTTCTATCATTTCAGCACCAGATTGTTATTTAGTTAGTTTTATTAGAGTAGTTTCACAGGCAGTAAACTTTAGAGTGAACCACAAAAGGAAGCTCGGTCTCATTGCTTTTGGTGTTTACAGTTTAAGTGGATTTAAATGTGGATCTGATCCTTTTTCACTTCTCTTCAGTGTTAATGAGGACTCGGACCCAGCAATCGGCTGATATTTGGATCATAGCTTCTTTATTCTTCTACAACATTGTAGTGGCGCTCTGTTGTGACATCAATCCTACATTTTTTGCAAAAACAAAAGAAAATCTTTGATACTCCTTTACAGTGTAAACGCGTGTTCATCGCAGTGATGAACCTGTACAGCGTGAAACCATGCGCTGTTAAAATGTTACAGCTTGTTGCTTAGCAACAGACACCCAATCAGACACCGAACAGTTCGTCAGCCTCGTATCAAGGATGTAGGTGAACAACACTGAACAAAAACGGCTCTGTAGATAGAATCAGGCGGCAAAATATCCAACATCACGGAAGTGTGCGCCTTAGTGAGGGGGAAATACGCTACGCTGAAAAATTAGCGCATGTCGAATATCGACAAACGAAGGGCTGACAAACTTAAAAAAAGCAAAAAAGAGGATAAAGCTGTGAAAGATAACAGAACCTGCTCGGGTGCAGAGCCACGGACCTGAACTTTTTTCCTCACTGATGTGAAAGCGTGAGACGACTCGTTATTGAAAGCGGCCGCATGCTGGATTTATCCAATCAGGACTGTTAAGATGCAAATATGCAAATAAGAATCCAGGGTTTAGGAATGTAGAGTGTGAAACGTCAGATTATGAAGAGCCAGGATTCAGTGTTAACCCCGGAGAAAGTAGGAGCAGTGTGGAACCTCCGACTACAAAACCCCAGGATTCTGTTTAGCCGAGTTCACACTCATTTCCCACGTGTGCAGTAACACACTGCACATCACTGACACACATCATTCATTTACTCATCCTCAAGAATGGTGATGGATCAGTAAATGACCTACTATAGCAGGAGATAATTATCAGGTGTACTGACGTATGATAGTAACTGGGACACAGCCAGAGAAAGAAAATATTCATGTGTTCTAAATAGTTCAACTGGAGCTCTTTCCTTTTGTGGGAATTTACTGTATTTCAGTAACACACACCTAAATAATACACACGTCAGCTGAGAACGAAATCATGAAAAAGTGTGATGTTGTTATAAGATCAGGACACGCCGCCATATCACTGTCACGCCGCTCTGTGCGGTTTATATTCGTCCTTACATAAAGCACTGATATTCACCTTCACAACAATCTCATTAACACACCAGGAGGAAATATGTGCAGGAAATGTTTCTAATCTATATTCTGTGAGACGTCTGGAATTTGCATTTGGCTCAGTTGCGATCATTTTGTGGGTTTGGCTTTGAGGATTAGTCTCACTCCAGGAATGAGCTGGCAGTCACTGGAGAGAAATCGCACGGAAGACAGACAGAGAAGTGCGCTAGACTGATACGCCGAGGAAAACAACAGAGACGCGACACTCGGGCGTTACTGAGCAGGAAAGTGGGAAAGTCATCCAAGTGTTTCCTGAAAAAGCCTCGACATCTTAGATAGAAGTTTGGTTCATCTGTTACTGGCTTTTCAGCAGCTACACTAACATGTGATTCACTCGAACACCATGTTAGATATTTGCCCTTTTTCATCTTTGAGAAGATCCATAAATCAATATATTGTCTTGACACAAGAGAGATTAGCGTTGTTAATCCGAGTATCAGGATAAAGCCCAGAAATCTGCACCAGGCTCCTTATCTCTTCTTTCTTGAAAAAGACAACCAATGATTTCTGTGTCTGAGGCTCTTGCTATGCTGTGGAGGAACAAGTGCTGTGATTAGAGCAAATTCTAAAAATTCTGTTTTGATGCCAGAATGCAATTTAACACCTTCTGAAATGATCAGAGTAACTAGGAAGCTTACTTCTAATCTACAGGTTTTCTAATAGGAAAGTCTACTTATTTAAATATGAAGATACTATAATGGCCAAAGTGTGTGTGGTTGTCTGTCTATATGTGTGGCCCTGTGAGGGACTGGTGACCTGTCCAGAGTATACCCCTGCCTTTCGCTCAATGTGTGCTGGGATAGGCTCCAGCAGAACCCTGTGACCCTAATTAGGAATAAAGCGGGTATAGACGATGGATAGATGGATGTAATGGCCAGTAGGATCATTTGCTAATGGATAAATATATATTTATTCACCATTGTACTGTAGCTTCTGTGGAGAAGCTAGAAACATAAGAAAAAGTCACAAATCATTTGCTCATTTCTTTTTATTTTAAAGTATGACTTCACATCTCTCCCAGAATATATGCAGCGCTCGGAAATTTTCCTAAATCTGTGTGGAATGTGTGGACAATTATGACAGATCATTTATTCAGACTTAAAATATGAAAAAGCCATTAACAAATAGATAAACAACCAAATGCTAATGCACCGATTAAATCTTTTATTTCTGGTTATTCTCCTGGATCAGACAGACTGGTTGTTGTTGTTTTTGGATGAATGTTTTAATGTTGTTTTCGACAGCTCATTTCGACGTTTGGGGGACAAAGTTAGGGAGGCCAGATTAAGATGGTTTGGACATGTTCAGAGGACGGAGAGTGAGTATATCGGTAGGAGAATGTTGGACATGGAGCTGCCAGGCAGGAGGCAAAGAGGAAGGACAAAGAGGAGGTATATGGATGGAATAAATGAGGATATGAAGCTAGTGGGTGCAAGTGTTGAGGATGCAGAAGATAGGGATACCCGGAGAGAGATGATTCGCTGTGGCCACCCCTGAAGGGAAAAGCCGAAAGAAGAAGAAGTAGTTTTAATGTCGTTTTCATGTCAGATTTTATTTGCAATTTTTTTGCTGTTCTTGCTATGAAGGAAAAGCTAAATATTTATTTAAAAAGAAAAACTCTGTATAATAATAATAATATAATAATATTATATTTATAATATAATAATATTATATATAATAATAATATAATATAATATAATATAATATAATATAATATAATATAATATAATATAATATAATATAATATAATATAATATAATATAATTATAAATATAATAATAATAATTTCATTTATTTACTGTGAAATGATCTGAATTTATTAATTAAAAGTCATCAATTCAACAGGCGTTATCATTATTCCACACTGCTGAGCCTTAAATATGGGTTTTATTCATTTATTCCTTCCTTCATTTATTTATTTATTTATCTATTTATTTATTTATTTATTTGTATGCCTCAGTGTTTTCAGGTCATCCCTCCATCCTCAGGAGATTCTCATTAGCGAGCCATTGAATGTTTGTAGAATTTATCCTGATCAGCTGATCTTTTACAGTTGATTCAAAGGTCACAGCAAGGTCAAATGTCTGAAATATTTTTTTAATAACTTCCTTTCTCTTCGAATGAAAGTTCAAGGTTCATATTCAAAGATATTTCAGGCAAAAAACATTCAAATATTAATTGTAAAAAGTGAAGAATGAGTGTCTTCCTGGTTACAGTGGTGTTGTTCTCTGAGTTCATGAGTCTCATTAAAGTTTAATTTCCTGTGAATAAGAATGTGCTGAAGTTCACACTCATCTAACCTGATGAAGTTATTCCTCATCAAAACTCAATCCTTAACAAGCAGCAAGCAGTCGAGCTCTAATTAATCAGCAGAATTAAAACTCAGATCCGTGCAGGTTCATTCCCGGGATAGACTCCTGAATCCCATCACTTACTAAGAGAGAGAGAGAGAGAGAGAGACAGGGAGAGAGACAGAGAGAGATAGGCAGAGGCAGAGTGAGAGAGAGAGAGAGAGAGAGGGAGAGAGACAGAGAGAGATAGGCAGAGGCAGAGTGAGAGAGAGAGAGAGAGAGAGAGAGAGAGAGAGATTGTGAGACACAGAGAAAGAGAGAGAGAGAGAGAGATTATGAGACACAGAGAAAAAGAGAGAGAGAGAGATTGTGAGACAAAGAGAGAGAGAGAGAGAGACAGAGAGAGAGATTGTGAGACACAGAGAGAGAGAGAGAGAGAGAGAGAGACAGAGAGAGAGAGATAGGCAGAGGCAGAGTGAGAGAGAGAGAGAGATTGTGAGACACAGAGAAAGAGAGAGAGAGAGAGAGAGAGAGAAACAGAGAGAGATTGTGAGACCGAGAGAGAGAGAGAGAGAGAGAGAGAGAGAGAGAGAGAGAGAGAGAGATTGTGAGACACAGAGAAAGAGAGAGAGACAGAGAGAGAGATTGTGAGACACACAGAGAGAGAGAGAGAGAGAGAGAGAGAGAGAGAGAGAGATTGTGAGACAAAGAGAGAGAGAGAGAAATTATGAGACAGAGAAAAAGAGAGAGAGAGAGATTGTGAGACAAAGAGAAAGAGAGAGACAGAGAGAGAGATTGTGAGACAAAGAGAGAGAGAGAGAGAGATTATGAGACAGAGAAAAAGAGAGAGAGAGAGATTGTGAGACAAAGAGAAAGAGAGAGAGACAGAGAGAGAGATTGTGAGACAGAGAGAGAGAGAGAGAGAGAGAGAGAGAGTAAACATTAATATAAAAATGCTAAAACTGTGGTTGTCTCATCATGGCAGGTTTCGTCTCTTTGTTTTCAGTGCCACGTTGTTTCTCGTCTCTTGTTTGTCTCTCCATCTGATTCCTGTTTTGTCTTCATTCCCTTTCTTTGTCTGTTTTGGATCCTTAAATAACGGCATGTAACGGCAGGCAGAAAAACAAGGGGAAAAAAATCAAAATGCAGTGAAATTGAAGTGCAGCGCTGTTCCTGGGAGCTAAAAATCACAGGTTTACGTGTAAGATTGTCTCCAAAACAGAAACGTTTTCTGTCTCGATTTAAAGGCGTCTGAAAACCAGACACTTCTGAGTAACAGCTGGTTCCATCTCAGAGCAGCGTGAAAGCTAACAGTCACTCCCCCATGCTGTAGTGTTCACCCTGAGAGTCACGGTGCTCAGCTTTGCCTGACAGGTGTGTTTGTTCTAATCCATAATCATTGTAGTGATTTACAAACGAGACGAAGTTCTTTCCAAGGCCATTCTGTAGCCGGGGTTCAAGGATTTAATGCTACAATCTATAGCACTCGTAAAAACGCGACCTCCAGCAACAGAGCGATCATTCAGCTCTGAAATCTCTCACCAACACACACCTGACACCGGACCAACATGGCAGCACACAGAGACGTCCACCAGCCCGTTCCCCCTTCATATCATCTTGTGACGTAATTGCACAGATTTTATTAATTTTTATTTTATTAATCATCTGCCATAAAAACGTTATTATTTCTATGATTAAGGCAGTCGAGTTTGTATGGTACGTGTCAGATGTCGATTCTCATCATCACTAATGGTGCAGAAATAATTCATGTAAATGTTATGATTATATTTTTCACATTCAGCGACCGAGTTTTTCTGAGACGAGTCTGGAAAATCCAGTATAAGATTCGGGGTGATGGTTCTTATGGTTCTAGTAAGAACTCGGAGAGGAACTTTGAATCATTAGAAGTTGCTGAAATGTTTTAGAGCTCAGGAGAAAGTGTGTGTTCCTCGATCACACAGTGCTCCTGAGCTTCCTGATAATGATGTTGTGTTCTGGTGACTGCATTAAGTCAGTTTACAGTACAGAACTATGGGTCAAAGACATGCACACACACACACACACACGCACACACACACCAGGTGGTTTCCAAAAATATCCTCCAGACGTGAACACGGTCCCCACCCCATTACCTTTTTATTCTATGTTTAATTAAGACTACATGCCTGCGATTAAGTTCTTAAACATCCGTATAGACGATTAACGGCTCCAACAAAGAGCAGGCGTAGACGGCGTGAATCATTTGTGACATCTCGAGTAGCATTTGCATAATTCATGCAAATGATCTGAAGTAGCCTAATTAAAAATCTGACATGAATCAGTGTGGTGAAATAGTGCAGATCAGTGCAGATGGAGGCCAAAGCACAAAAAGACGAGGCTTTAGTGACGGTTCTGTGCAGAGCCAGCCTGTGTAATCAGATTCATTAGGAACACCATGCGGGTGAATTAGTCTGGAAATGGTTTCTTTCACCTCAGATGGTGTCAGAGCAGCTAAAACAAACTAATGAGAGAATAACCGGAGCGAGCTGCAGAACCGCTCTCCTTTAGAACGTGCTGGAAACGTCTGCTGTAAGGACGAGAAGACTTTAGTGCTCAGAGAGTCTGAGGAAGAGCTCCAAATTTACACACCCTCACTGTTTCGCCTCGTTAATGTGAACGCTGCATTCCAGTGTGTGAGTGAAGTGAGCAGTGAAGTGTAGAGTCAGTGTTAATGATGTAATAAGTGAACATGTCTGTATGCTGATGGATCTAAATCTGATGTGTGTAAATACACTGGGAATCAGATAAAGAGAAGAAGAGCTGCTGTGTTTCTGCTGATGCTGTGAGCCGCCGCTCTGATCTGACATCACTTCCTGAACTGATGGTTTAGGAGTACTGAGTTTCTCTCCTCTCCTCTCCTCTCCTCTCCTCTCCTCTCCTCTCCTCTACTTTCCTCTCCTCTCCTCTACTTTCCTTTCCTCTCCTCTTTCCTCTCCTCTCCTCTCCTCTCCTCTCCTCTCTTCTTTTCTCTCCTCTCCTCTGCTCTTCTTTCCTCTCCACTCCTCTCCTCTCATCTCCTCTGCTCTCCTCTCCTCTCCTCCCTTCTCCTCTCATCTCCTCTTCTTTCCTCTCCTCTCCTCTTTTATTTTCTCTCCTCTCCTCTCCAATTTTTGTTCCTTTCCTTTCCTTTCTTGTCTGTTCTTTTCTTTTCCTTTCCTTTCCTTTCCTTTCCTTTCCTTTCCTTTCCTTTCCTTTCCTTTCCTTTCCTTCCCTTCCCTTTCCTTTCTTGTCTGTTCCTTTCCTTTCCTTTCCTGTCTCTTCCTTCCCTTTCCTTTCCTTTCCTTTCCTGTCCTGTCCTGTCCTGTCCTGTCCTGTCCTGTCTGTTCCTTTCTTTCTTTTCCTTTCCTTTCCTTTCCTTTCCTTTCCTTTCCTTTCCTTTCCTTTCCTTTCCTGTCCTGTCCTGTCCTGTCTGTTCCTTTCTTTCTTTTCCTTTCCTTTCCTTTCCTTTCCTTTCCTTTCCTTTCCTTTCCTTTCCTGTCCTGTCCTGTCCTGTCCTGTCCTGTCCTGTCCTGTCTGTTCCTTTCCTTTCCTTTCCTTTCCTTTCCTTTCCTTTCCTTTCCTTTCCTTTCCTTTCCTTTCCTTTCCTGTCCTGTCCTGTCCTGTCCTGTCTGTTCCTTTCTTTCTTTTCCTTTCCTTTCCTTTCCTGTCCTGTCCTGTCCTGTCCTGTCCTGTCCTGTCCTGTCCTGTCCTGTCTGTTCCTTTCCTTTCCTTTCCTTTCCTTTCCTTTCCTTTCCTTTCCTGTCCTGTCCTGTCCTGTCCTGTCCTGTCTGTTCCTTTCCTTTCCTTTCCTTTCCTGTCCTGTCCTGTCCTGTCCTGTCCTGTCCTGTCTGTTCCTTTCCTTTCCTTTCCTTTCCTTTCCTTTCCTTTCCTTTCCTTTCCTGTCCTGTCCTGTCCTGTCTGTTCCTTTCCTTTCCTTTCCTTTCCTTTCCTTTCCTTTCCTGTCCTGTCCTGTCCTGTCCTGTCCTGTCCTGTCCTGTCCTGTCATGTCTGTTCCTTTCCTTTCCTTTCCTTTCCTTTCCTTTCCTTTCCTTTCCTTTCCTGTCCTGTCCTGTCCTGTCCTGTCCTGTCCTGTCCTGTCCTGTCTGTTCCTTTCCTTTCCTTTCCTTTCCTTTCCTTTCCTTTCCTTTCCTTTCCTTTCCTCTCCTTTCTTTTCCTTTCCATTCCTTCCTGTTCCTTTTCAATAAACAACCATGACCTCCTTACATATTAGGCTTATTATTTTAATGTACACTATATTCAAAGAGAAAAATCTGATTAGTTTCAAAAGGTAAAAATTTTTGGATTTTGGGGGAATACTGGCTAAATAAATAATACTTTATTCACATCTACTGGTGCTTTTTATTCCCGAACCTTTCATTCAGAGAACATTTTTATTAGATCTGAATTGCTGTTATTTGTTCACTTTATTGATGTTTTGAATAATAATAATGTGAGTGCTGTAATGATAAATGCAGGGCGATTTCCAGCGCTGTAATAAAATAAAACAACAAAACCCCACATCCCTCGACTCTGATTCACAGACCAAATGAATAAAACAGAACTGGACTGAAGTGTGAAATAAAATCATTGCAGATTATTTTCTCTCACTAGTTGATATTTATTGAGAGTTTCCTGTTTCCTATTCTGCATTTAACTACCCGTAATAACGAGCTTTAACATAGCCACAATTTCAAGAGGCAGAATGTGACTGATAGATAAAACTCATTCATGAGAGCTGCCATGTGACAGACTGTATATATTAACTGCTTACAATGTTCTTATAAAGTTCCCACCAACTTTTCTGATTATTCTGAACTACTACATTCTCACCTGGAAGCCTTTTCAGGCATATGATCCACATATGAAGCTGGAAATACGAAATGCCTGTGATTTTTATAACATAAACCATTCACCTGATTTCTGTTCCAGACTTTTTCCATTTTATTTTTAATTGTTGTATTTTAAATCCTAGTCATTCAAGTTTTTTCTTCTAAACCAATGAAGTAAAACATATTTATAAACATTAATTAAATGTATTTTTATAGTGCTTTTAGCAATGTACATTGTCTCAAAACAGCTTTACAGGAATAGAAAAAACTATTATATAAGTTTAAAATGAACCAGAAGCAGAAATGACTCTAATTTAAATGACCCATAATCCTCGATCATTAATGCTGTGAGAAATGTCTCCTTCTAAAATCTTTATTCTTTCAGGAACGCTGCCCGTGAGTTATATTCGCTCTTGTCGTCCCGTTTCAGGTGGATCGTCACGCTGGTCTTCGCCTCCGTGTGACTGCTGCTGCAAGGGCCACAAAGGCGAAGGCGAGGGCGAGAGCGGCACCTCCTTCAACGAGCTCTCCACCTCAACCTCCGAGAGCCAATCAGAAGCCAGTTCCCCCCAGGGTACAGTCATCCGTGGACCTGTCACCCGACAATCGCACGTCCAGACGCTCGACCGGCCGTCCAAGAAAGAAAGACCAGGAAGTCACCTCCTGCAGCAGCAGCAATCTGAGCAGCGGCGTAAGAGCGATCTCCTCCGCACGCTCACCGCCAGCTCACGGGACACCAGCGGCAGCAAGAAACGACCGGCCAAAGAGAAAATGAGCGTGGAAGAGGAGCTGAAGAAGTGCATCCAGGACTTCCGCAAGATCAAGATCCCAGAGCACTTCCCAGAGCGCAAGTACATGTGGCAGTCCGACCTTCTCCGCAAGTACCGCCTTTGAGGGACGGCAGAAATGTCTAGAAATGTGGACCAAACGAGGAGTACAAAGCTGTGAGCTGTGCTGATGCACAAATTCTTCACTACTGCCTCAGACCCACGTGTCTTCTGTGCGACGGACGATTCCTCTCCGGATTTGTTCAACACTCGCCTTTCTGTAGCACAGAAGGATTTTGTTAGGAAAGCACAACTGGTGGATTTTTTTTTTTTTGTACAGCACAAACCTGTCTGTTTTTGACCTTACAATGTTACCGGTCGTGTTCAGGTGGTCCAGAGGTCGGACGCTGAACGTGCAAGCCGAATCATAAATAATTCATACTGTCTCTGTCGTGTCCTTGCTAAAAATAGCCACCGTATTGTTGAGCACGAGGTTTTATTTCAGCACTTTGAGAACTGAACGTTTCCCTCTATAGGATTTTCCGACCCGCCGCTACTGTCCGATCCGTTACCCCTTATAACGCCTCCGCATCGATTTAGTCACGGCATAAAAGGGGTTGCACGCCGTCAGGGTGGAAACTCAACACCACCTCCCTCTAAATGTAGTGAAACCGCAGACTGCGCTTCATCGATCCAAACCTGAGATTTTAGAAACAGAATGTGTGATTTTCTTTATTAGAATCGGTTTTTTTTTCTTCATCATAGAAGCACAAAAGTGTTTTAGGTTCAGAAACACACACACACACACACACACACACAATAACATTGATGAGGATCATATCTGTAATAGACGTCTCTCAATTAATATTAGATTTTATAATTTATTCACAGAGGAGCGACTCTACACAACAGAATTCTTACCAGTAGAAACAATTATCAGAAATATTATTTACAAATATGAGACTGTTACATATATAAATATAAATATAAATATATATATATATATATATATATATATATATATATATATATATATATATATGAATAGAAACTGAATTTTATTTATTTATTTAATGCTTTATTTTGCACAAACAGAAGAAATATATAACAGAACAGAATGAAATATTCACCTGATCGTGGGGTTACAGCTTTTATTTGAATACGAGTGTAGAATTTTTGTTTATTCTTAGGAATAGAATAAAATAAAATTTTGTTCGTTTACTTGGCCTTACATTCAGAACATTATCACGCATTCAAACACACATTTCATTCACATTTATTCCTGTAAATGATTACGAACCGCTCGCAGGAACGTGGATCTGATTTTCTCCGTACAGACGCCGTATTCACCCTGAAGTGTTTAACGAAGGTCAGATGACGAGTAACAGCTCACATATATTTTTTGTTCCCCGCAGTTTCCCCTTTTACCTCAGACACCTACTGTGTATTTAATCTTTAAATAAAGAACAGTAATAGGCAGTGGAACCTGTAAACCAGGTGAAAAATTCATTCTATACTTCGCATTAATAATTTAATAATGTGATTATTTATATACATCACATTAATAATGCTCTTTTTTTTAATGTGATGCATTTTAATAAAGGTGCATTTGAACTTGTTAGAGGTCATACTTTGCCTTTAGAAATATTTAAAGATAATTCTAGACATTTTATTAAAATAGACAGTTTACAGTTCTGAGATTTACAGTTTCCGGCGAATCCTTTCAGCATGTTCAGATTCGGTGTTTAGCTGATCACAGTCTTCGTCACACGTACAGTGTACACACACACACACACACACACAAGGATCATAATCAAATACTTTTTTCCAAGTTTCATAACAGAAGGTCACACACAGTCTTGTTAAGAAGAAATCTAACACCATCACTTCAGTATTTCAGCCATTTAACATCATTGGACATACATACATACATAAATAAATAAATAAATAAATAAATAAATAAATAAATAAATAGTTATGCTAGTAATGCTAGTGGGTTCTATAAATCTTATAACAATCAATTTTCATTTTCATTCCAGTTCTTGTTTAATGTATGTGAATATTATTATTTATAATTTGATCTTTTTTATTTACAAAGGATTACAGCATTATGGACTGAACCAAAGAACCAGAATAGGGGGAGGATGAGGACCGGACCGTATTTAATATGAAAGCTAAGAAGTCGATTCTCAGAGCCGCCCTAAAAAAAATAATAATAAAAAAACAAAGAAAAAAGATGAAGAAAGTTTCTTTGGAAACCTTAAAGTTGTGCTTTTTCTTTTAGAGAAATCACTTAAACATTTATAAACGCTAAAGCTTCTTAACTTTGCAGTGCTCCAGTGCTCTAAAAGACATGAATCAGCTCAGAAAGGTCTTTAGTCTTTAGTCGTGTGTGTGTGCGAGCTGAGGAATTTCTGAGACTGGACTTAACACTGACTGATGTAATAACACAGTAATTATTAAATTGCCTAACAAGCCTGTGGATAAAGCAGCGTGTCTTCGCCCTGGTCCTGGAGACTTTAGTGATTTTTCCTTCTTTAACTCGTCCAGTTAACTAGCAGATGAATTGAAGCACATGAACTTGGACCAGAGAAAATGTTAAGCAGTGCAGGACAGGAGAACTGCAGGAGCGGGACTGAAAAACACCGCTAAACACCACTAGGATTTAGCTTCTTCAGTATGCTAGCGGTTTATAAACAATATCCTGGACTGTTAAATACGCTGCAGTGTGTGAATATTGTAAACTAGTCGCTCTATAATCACATGTAAATAACAGAATGAGAAATGTTTCATGTTTCAGTTATTGAACCATCACTGAATGATGTTCCGGACAAACATCCGTGAGGTTATGGATCAAAACTGAAGTCTATTTAACGCAAAATAAAATGTAAATCTGACATATAGGGCTCTATTTTGTGCGGCGTAAGCAAGCGTAATTTGCTGAAATACAGTAACACTGCCTTCTTTTGTCTTTTTTTTTTTCTTTGCTCATTTGTTTGAGTCTAAGCCAAATTTCTGCACTCGGTTGCTGTTTTCAGGGTCAGAAAGAAGCGCCGCAGTAAAGCGGTCGCAGAGGCACAACAGCGATGAGATGTGATGGGAATTTTTAAAAATCCGCTGCCACAGTGGGACTTTAAACACACCTTCATCCAAAATCTGCGCCCTGTTAGTCTCCGTGTTCGCAAACGCAACAGCGAAATTTTATTTTTTTTATCCTTCTGTGTTCCTTTCACACTGTTTTACGTCACTGCATTTCACTCCGCTGTACAAATAAGCACAAAGTTGTGAAATATAAATCTGTGGCCATTCTACACACAACGGCATTTATTTCTATGAGGAGAGATTATTCGATATATGCGCTTATTAATCGATATACGATTTACTAAAATGCTACACACGTGAGAAAGGGGATTTACTGTGTGCTAACAGCAGGTGTGTTAATAAAAGGAAGATCGCGTCAGTTTTGTGATGTGGAAAACGTCACGTCAGAAATTTTTCCTGTGTGATATTAGAGGTTTTATCGTAACGAGTTAATGACCCATAATCTGAACTGAAACTAAACCTGGCTATGAGGCTTTATGACCGTTTTAAGATGTAACTAAACACTAAAGATAAATCTAGCAGGGTAGATCTAGTAAATATTTGCTTCAACACTGTCCTGTGTTTTGCACTTTAGTGTATATAGTAAAAAGAGAACAGAGAGCACACACCAGGCCCTGTTAATAGGGTCCAACATTTTCTCTGTAATTATTAAAAACAAAGAGAAGTCCTAACAGCCCAAATTTCCTTCACAGTTGCACCATAATATCGACAAAAAATAAATAAATATATGAGAGAGTCATCTAGATCAGGACAAAACATCAGTAAATACCAGGAAGTTTTGAAATATTGGTTGAAATATTATAAAATATTGTGATTATATAGAGTTCAATTCATTTGGTAAAATCGTTGCATTGTTTCCAACATCAGGAGACATGTTTTGTGTGGTCAGGATGAAGGCCACTGACATTCCTGCTGTTTCTGTGTCTGCAAATGGAAATAAATTCATTTATTAAACAACAAAACATTCACCTGAACCCTGAGCAAGGACGCAATGGACTGAGTCTTACCTCCAGATTTCTCTTTCTCACTAAACTCCATTTCTGTTTCGTATTAAACAAAAGATCAGAGTAACGTGAGTCTGACTCGTCCTGTGCTTGAGTCCTGAGTCAGGTGACGTTTGTTTGAACAACAGGACAGAGATGTCATTAATTATTCCAGGAGAACTCTGTGAACTTTGCTAAGATAAAATTGGATTCTTTGAAAGCAGCAAGAGAACCAACGTCAGTGAACTCCTCAGGTGTTTGCACAGTCCTGGAAAAATGAGACATTAAAAAGAGACATAATTTATAAAGCCAATCCAAACCACATGGAAACCCTGGACACGTCGTGTTATGCGTATTATTTTATCGGTTATACGTTGGTTGAGTGACAGATGACTGACTTCCTGTCAGTGAAAATCGGCTTACTTCACATAGCCTCTGTTTCCAATCGACAAAAAAACTGCAGATAAAGACACGAAGTGTAAAACGCCAGGGGAGAATTGAGCAATTATTCAGATAAACGTTCACGCACTTTAACTTCACGATGCAAATAGCGTTGAAGAGAAAGTGTGTAAAAGTGTAAACTAATCCCCAAGTCTGGGATCTTAAAGCTGGTGTCTGAACTTCATGTGAATAAAGAAAGCAATTAATCTCGGCTCGCTTGTTAAAACTCACACAGTAATCCGGTTTATGTCAGAAAATGGTTTATTTTCAACCAAGCTGATAGAAAGATCGAAAGAACGGTTTAACAGAACAGAGCTGAACAAATCCCAGAGAAATCCTCTTCATCATCATCACCACCATCATCATCATCTCAATCACTGACACCTGACACTTTTATTTTCTCTCAGGTTGGGAAAATATTTTTTAAAACCCTGTGATGTATGATGACGGTGTGAAACGGCATATTGTTCGTCCTGCAGCTCATTCCTCATCTTATTATTATCTGACCTTAAACACAAGCTTTAAATCCAGTGCGGTTCTCTGCTGCGTGTCTCGTCCGTTAAGCTGGACGCTCCTCTTACGATGCCGTCATCCACACTGACGTTTCCTTCTAAAACCATAACAGCGTTTAATAACGATTAATAAATCATGAGTCGACGCAAAACTGCACAAAAAGGATGCTGATGCTGACCCCCCGGGGGTTTGAGCGATTGTGAGCAGGTCCAGAACGCAGTGCGCATGTCCAGTGAGAATTCTTTATACTTTGATTTGTGACGATATTTTAAAAAATATATATCGAAAATAAAGATAAGCACAATGTGTGGATTGCACCTACTGCTGTTTTGTCACAGATGTATGTTGTTATATAATAAAGAGATCAGAACCATATGATCTAAAAGATTATTCATGTATTCATGTATAAAATGAAACTGAATAAAGACTTTGGCAGTCGGGACTCGGCTATGAGAAGGTGGTGTTTATTCACAGGGGCTGTGGTATTGTTTTTCTGCATTAAAAACCAGACGGAGGAAAAGGTCTCTGATATTTCTAGTATGATAATGGCATTCCATTCATTTAATGGATCAATGTTTAAATATCACCAGGTCCTCGAGGAGCGATCCAATACCACGGCCTCCAGATGAGGTTGCAGTGATGACCTTGTATGACCTTGATTCTGGAAAGAGCATTGATCTTTCAAAAGAAAGGATTCTCAAAGGAACGCTAAAGAGAGGCGGGTTTCGATGCGTTTTTAGATCGGATCTCCGAGGCGAGATCGGAGCAGGAGTTGGACTCAACGAGTGATTGCTCTTCGGAGAGCGCTATCTCCATCTCACACCATCTCTCCGGGAGTGAGTATGCTGCTCTCAAGATTAAAGTGATAAGAACAACAACAACATGCAGCTTTCTATTTATTTTATTTAGCAGGACACTACGATGCTTCTCCTTACGGCGGAATCGGAATGGGAAGATTGGCGACGCTCCGTTTCCAAACCATGCAGATGGGCGAAGCATCTTATGTGTCTGTTACATAAATCCCCAGAGACGGCTGATGTCTGGATATCATGACAGTTTCGAAGGAGAAGTGAATAAAAGAGGCTTTTTTCTCAACCAGCGTTTTCTCTCCAAGCCGAGGCCATCGCTTCATGTTTTCTGGTCAAATCTCGAGGAAGAGGATTTTCAAATGCTGCTCACATCAGATGCACCAAACAATAAACCTTCTCCTCAATGTCCTGGAGATCATTTATGAGCATTTAGTCTATATAGACCCGCTAATATCAACACATCCCAGCTCGGCCATATGTGAGCTCCAAGCCTCAGGCTGTAGACATCATGTGATGCAGCTCACATCAGGTCCAGAATTCCAGCAGCAGCAATATTTGGAATCATATTGGTATAATGGTGCCATTCTACAGATGTGTTTTTATAGTATGCAATAATAATAAAAATAATTGAGCCAGAATTTAGGAGACAGAAGCAAGGCTCTACCGATTTGCTAGCTTTTCTGGGTCGTGGTTTAGCGTGCTCACGGCACCGTATAGATCCATAGCGTTATGTTTTTGCACCTAGTGGTCAAACATGTGAAGCGCTAATTAGCGTCCATTAGCTTCGATCAGCTATTGCGCTGAGACAGTAAACACACCTACCATATCGAAAACTGCTGAATTCACTTGAACACAATTTCAACTAGTTAGCAAGTTAATCTACCGCGCATAGGTATATTACTACATCGCTAGGGTGGTAATGTGTCTTTAAAGTTGTGACGGAAAACACACACACACACACACAGCATATCCTTAAAAGGAAACAGAAACGCAGTCGAATGTTGAAACATTTTTCACTTTGGCACCAATTAAAAATTCAACCATTTATCAAATGTTATCTCTGATCGTCACGCATCTGTCAGGAAACTTGGCAAGCAGCGATGTTAGATGGTAATGAAAGGTTCTAACGTACAGCAGGTCCATTTTAAAATAACTGACGCTGGCAAAAGTATTTCACACATAACCCACCATCTGTCACTCAATATCTACGGAAACGTTTAGGAAAAATATGAAGTGTAGCCTTAGCATTAGCATTTCAAAAAAAACCCCACAAACTTCACAGAGCCGACAGCCCAGACGTACAAAACCCATTTGCTGTTTAGTATTTCCGACACCTTGCGAGTTTATTGTCATGTTAAATCTGCAGTCCTGTTCGTCTGAAGGTGTCTAACAGCCACTTAACACATGAAGAGAAAGGAAGCGGTTCTGTCGCTCCAGCAGCTGAATAAAGCCAAATAAATCTCCACTTAAGTCAACTGACATCCCGACTCCACAGCAGGGGAACAAATAATTGCGTTTTGGTTTCCAGTGTTAGATTTCATGTCACAAGATTAATTCAGTATTGAGGTAAAAGGACCTCTGAGGCAGACGGATTCATTCAGCACTCTTAAACCGGGGCAGCAGTTTATTCAGTGCTGTGAGAGCGGGGGGGAACTTTAAGAACCTTAAGACCCTGAGTGGCAAAGCGTGAGTCTTAGGTCATTATTTTACTGCCGAACATCATGAACAGGATTGGTTTATCTGGAGATGTTCAGTGTCGGGCAGCACAGTGGTATAGTGGTTAGCACTGGGTTTGAATCCCGGGTTCGAACAGGCAGGGGTCTTTCTGTGTGGAGTTTGCATGTTCTCCCCATGCCTGCGTAGGTTTACTCCGGGTACTCCGGTTTCATCCCACAGTCCAAAAACATTAGGTTGATTGGTAATTCTAAATTGCCCAGAGGAGTGAGTGTGAGTGTGTGTGTGTGGTTGTCTGTCTATATGTGTGGCCCTGTGATGGACTGGTGACCTGTCCAGGATGTACCCCTGCCTTTCACCCAGTGTGTGCTGGGATAGGCTCCAGCAGATCCCTGTGACCCTAATTAGGAATAAAGCGGGTATAGAAAATGGATGGATGGATGTTTGTTTAGTATCTGTTCGCTCTGGTCCAGTTAGAAAGTGTTCATACAGTAGGCTAAAATCTACACAGCTTGATTCTTGGAAACGTCAGAATATGAATTCTCTCTCTTTTATTCTCTCTCTCACTCCTGCTCTTGATGTTTCCTGAGCTCCCAGTGACCCCAGTGACCACTTCTGCTCTCTGATCTGCCCGATCCATCACAATGCTCTTCTGCTGCTTGGAGTCTCATCACTTGGAGTCTCTCACTGCTGCTGATGATGATGTTCTTCATGGATCTTGAAGATACATGGGATTGCTGTGGATAGAACCACTTAGAGAGCATAAAGATGACTCTGGACTGTATACAGTAATCTTACTCTCCCTGTGTTTATAATGATTTATAATCCCACTCTGGTGTTTATAATGATTTATAATCCCTCTCTGGTGTTTATAATGATTTTTAATCCCACTCTCTGGTGTTTATAATGATTTATAATCCCACTCTCTGGTGTTTATAATGATTTATAATCCCACTCTTTGTGTTCATAATGATTCATAATCCCACTCTCTATATTCATAATGATTTTTAATCCCACTCTCTGGTGTTTATAATGATTTATAATCCCACTCTCTTTGTTTATAATGATTTATAATCCCACTCTCTTTGTTTATAATGATTTATAATCCCACTCTCTTTGTTTATAATGATTTATAATCCCCTCTCTAGTGTTTTTAATGATTTTTAATCCCACTCTCTAGTGTTTATAATGATTCATAATCCCACTCTCTATATTCATAATGATTTATAATCCCACTCTCTGTGTTTATAATGATTTATAATCCCACTCTCTGGTGTTTATAATGATTTATAATCCCACTCTCTGGTGTTTATAATGATTTATAATCCCACTCTCTGGTGTTTATAATGATTTATAATCCCACTCTCTGGTGTTTATAATGATTTATAATCCCACTCTCTGTGTTTATAATGATTTATAATCCCACTCTCTGTGTTTATAATGATTTATAATCCCACTCTCTGTGTTTATAATGATTTATAATCCAACTCTCTGTGTTTAAAATGATTTATAATCCCACTCTGTGTTTATAATGATTTAGAATCCCACTCTGTGTTTATAATGATTTATAATCCCACTCTGTGTTTATAATGATTTATAATCCCACTCTCTGTGTTTATAATGATTTATAATCCCACTCTCTGTGTTTATAATGATTTATAATCCCACTCTGTGTTTATAATGATTTATAATCCCACTCTGTGTTTATAATGATTTATAATCCCACTCTCTTTGTTTATAATGATTTATAATCCCACTCTCTTTGTTTATAATGATTTATAATCCCCTCTCTAGTGTTTTTAATGATTTTTAATCCCACTCTCTAGTGTTTATAATGATTCATAATCCCACTCTCTATATTCATAATGATTTATAATCCCACTCTCTGTGTTTATAATGATTTATAATCCCACTCTCTGGTGTTTATAATGATTTATAATCCCACTCTCTGGTGTTTATAATGATTTATAATCCCACTCTCTGGTGTTTATAATGATTTATAATCCCACTCTCTGTGTTTATAATGATTTATAATCCCACTCTCTGTGTTTATAATGATTTATAATCCCACTCTCTGTGTTTATAATGATTTATAATCCAACTCTCTGTGTTTAAAATGATTTATAATCCCACTCTGTGTTTATAATGATTTAGAATCCCACTCTGTGTTTATAATGATTTATAATCCCACTCTCTGTGTTTATAATGATTTAGAATCCCACTCTGTGTTTATAATGATTTAGAATCCCACTCTGTGTTTATAATGATTTATAATCCCACTCTGTGTTTATAATGATTTATAATCCCACTCTCTGTGTTTATAATGATTTATAATGTCAGTCTCTGGTGTTTATAATGATTTATAATGTCAGTCTCTGGTGTCACCCAGATGATGATGGCTTCCCTTTTCACACTGGTTCCTCTCAAGGTTTCTTCCTCATGACCAACATGAGCACGTTGTTAATGTCAATCCAAAAATGTGTCATCAAACACAACAACAAACATCATGTGAGGAAAATAAAGAAATCAATTAAATCTTCTATCACAGAGATAAATGTGTGTCAGGGAGAGCTTAAAAGACATAAGTCCATATTGATTGCCATTGTCTGTTTTTTCCTTTCAAAATGGTGGCTAATGCTGGTTGGTAATGACCTCAGGTGGACAACATCATGAAAGTTCCTCAGCTTTGGCCTGAAACACCAGACCAAAGAGTAGATTAATGTGAAAACTCATCACAGTGCAGGATCCTCACCATTCTGGAGACATTATCTGGAAGAAGGTCTCAGACTCCTGCTTCACCTCCTGCACACTTAAAACCCTTTAGCCCACAGAACTCTGGATATTACACCATTAATCCTTTGGGGCCCTGCAGCTATTTTTTATTTTTTTTGATTAAATTCATGTGACTGGTATCTATTGTTCAGCACAACTATGACCTGATATCACTTTTCACTTCTCAAGTATTTACAAGATCAACACAATGAACCCATTTGTTTGTTTCACGAGTCAAAATGCCCAAGATCTTTAATATAAACTCTAAAAGCTGTCATGTCCACAGTTTCACAAGCAAAACAAACAGTTTATCATGCTATATCTCAGTTTCTGTGTGTTCTGTCAAACATAGAAATCCACACTAAACAAAATAAATAAATACACTGAACACACACTAAATAAATAAATGCTGCAACCTGATCACTCGACTTCTGTGTTATAATAAAGATTAAAAAAAGCCTAATATGTCTGCTTTTTGTTAACTAGCCTAGCATGATAGCTGATGCATATAAATACAAACACATACATATTTGAAATCGATATTTTCATGATAAAAAAAAAAAAAGGATTGCATGCAAACCACATTACAGACCAACACAAACGGGTTTTTGCAGTATGACTCTCCCAACTCTCCATGCTGCTATTCTAAACATTTTATGGATTAGACTGGATTGGACTGGAGTATGTAGTGTAACAGGAAGGTGGATGAAAAGCCCTGCTCTGTTTGTACTGAACTGTTGAAGCTGAAGCCCTCAAGCTGGAGAGGAAGAGGAAGAGGAAAAGGAAGGCTGGTTTTCCCACAAGGCTGATCGTCTGGAGTCCTGTAGGAACATGAGCATTTCTCAAACACTCTTATCTAATCTCCTCTCCTCCGCTCAGACTGCAGAAATAGAAAACAGTCCTCAGAGGTCAGGGACTGCTGGTGAGAGTCCGATGTGTCCGGCTGATGGACAGATCGGGCTTGTCTGCTTCTGCTTGTCTGATTCGGCTGATGAAGATGGAGTCGGGATCATGGATGAATAACTTCAGATGCTAAATGCAGAACTGATAACGCATCACATGGCAGCTGTGGATTACTCACACTTACGGTTTCTATGGCGATTTTATATCATCTAAATAATGATTACATAATTATTATTATTACATAACAATTACACTGGAAATCATCAAGGATCATGTGCCGAACATGAAGAGAGAATCAGAGGTTAATTTAATACAGAGCTCTCTTCTGTGGATATTTAATGCGACTTTTTAATACTGATTATTACTCATTTACTGACCAGAATCAATTATTCTTCATGTTGTTGATCTTCCCTAATGAGGAAATACAAACTTTACTCAATATACACTTTATATTATGGTCTTCTGAAGCCTCTGGGTTTAATGTGTCGATATGAGATGCGTTTCTGTTCGCCATGATTACAAAATGTGATTATTCATGTTACTTTATTGTTCCTGTCAGCTCAGACAAGACTGTTCATTCTCCTCAAGGTATTTCTCATCAGTTAGAACTGAAGCTCTTGACTTGCCTCTGCAAGATAATATACATTGTGCTGCTGCTGCTGCCACCTGATTGGCTGATTAGATAACTGCATGGGTAATGAGCAGGTGTACAGCTGTTTCTATTAAACTGGACAGAGAGTGTACATCTAAGAGAGCCATACACTAATGTGATAATTGGTAAAGGGGTGAAAGATCAAATGAAGCATCACATCTTTAACTTTATCTTGTTTTTCTCAGTAATTCCGATCAGAATGTAAATTGGTGGCCAGATCTCACCCACGTATGTGTGACAGGAATCTTTCATATATCCATAATCATTATGCACAAAAGCACAGGCTGAGGATCGAACCCTAGAACCTCATAACCTCTTCCTCCAACAACAGGTTCTTCAGTAGCGATAAGATGAAGCCGACCTGCAGACCTGTCAATCAACTGTAATAAAGAAGAAAATAACAGAAACCTGTGTTTATTCAGTGTGTGTGTGTGTGTGTGTGTGTGTGTGTTTATACAGTGTATGGAGGGTATACAGTATGTGTGTGTGTGTGTTTATATAGTGTATGGGGGGGTATACATTATGTGTGTGTGTGTTTATACAGTGTATGGGGGGTTTACAGTATGTGTGTGTGTGTGTGTTTATACCGTGTATGGGGGGTATACAGTATGTGTGTGTGTGTGTTTATACAGTGTATGAGGGGTTTACAGTATGTGTGTGTGTGTGTGTTTATACCGTGTATGGGGGGTATACAGTATGTGTGTGTGTGTTTATACAGTGTATGGGGGGTATACAGTATGTGTGTGTGTGTTTATACAGTGTATGAGGGGTTTACAGTATGTGTGTGTGTGTGTGTGTGTTTATACAGTGTATGGGGGGTATACAGTATGTGTGTGTGTGTGTGTGTGTTTATATAGTGTATGGGGGGGTATACAGTATGTGTGTGTGTGTTTATACAGTGTATGAGGGGTTTACAGTATGTGTGTGTGTGTGTGTGTTTATACCGTGTATGGGGGTATACAGTATGTGTGTGTGTGTGTTTATACAGTGTATGGGGGGTATACAGTATGTGTGTGTGTGTGTGTGTGTGTTTATATAGTGTATGGGGGGGTATACAGTATGTGTGTGTGTGTTTATACAGTGTATGAGGGGTTTACAGTATGTGTGTGTGTGTGTGTGTGTTTATACCGTGTATGGGGGGGTATACAGTATGTGTGTGTGTGTGTGTGTTTATATAGTGTATGGGGGGGTATACAGTATGTGTGTGTGTGTTTATACAGTGTATGAGGGGTTTACAGTATGTGTGTGTGTGTGTGTGCGTGTGTGTGTGTATGTGTGTGTGTGTTTATATAGTGTATGGGGGGGTATACAATATGTGTGTGTGTGTTTATACAGTGTATGGGGGGTATACAGTATGTGTGTGTGTGTGTGTGTTTATACAGTGTATGGGGGGTATACAGTATGTGTGTGTGTGTGTGTGTTTATACAGTGTATGGGGGTATACAGTATGTGTGTGTGTGTGTGTGTTTATACAGTGTATGGGGGGGTATACAGTATGTGTGTGTGTGTGTGTGTGTGTTTATACAGTGTATGGGGGGGTATACAGTATGTGTGTGTGTGCGTGTGTGTGTGTGTGTGTGTATGTGTTTATATAGTGTATGGGGGGGTATATAGTATGTGTGTGTGTGTGTGTTTATACAGTGTATGGGGGGGTATACAGTATGTGTGTGTGTGTGTGTGTTTATATAGTGTATGGGGGGGTATATAGTATCTGTGTGTGTGTGTGTGTTTATACAGTGTATGGGGGGTATACAGTATGTGTGTGTGTGTGTTTATATAGTGTATGGGGGGGTATACAGTATGTGTGTGTGTGTGCCTGTGTGTGTGTGTGTTTATATAGTGTATGGGGGGGTATACAGTATGTGTGTGTGTGTGCCTGTGTGTGTGTGTGTTTATACAGTGTATGGGGGGTATACAGTATGTGTGTGTGTGTGTGTGTTTATACAGTGTATGGGGGTATACAGTATGTGTGTGTGTGTGTGTGTTTATACAGTGTATGGGGGTATACAGTATGTGAGTGTGTGTATGTGTGTTTATACCATGTATGGGGGTGTATACAGTATGTGTGTGTGTGTGTGTTTATACAGTGTATGGGGGGGTATACAGTATGTGTGTGTGTGTGTGTGTTTATACAGTGTATGGGGGGTATACAGTATGTGTGTGTGTGCGTGTGTGTGTGTGTGTGTGTGTGTATGTGTTTATATAGTGTATGGGGGGGTATATAGTATGTGTGTGTGTGTGTGTTTATACAGTGTATGGGGGGTATACAGTATGTGTGCGTGTGTGTGTGTGTTTATACAGTGTATGGGGGGTATACAGTATGTGTGTGTGTGTTTATACAGTGTATGGAGGGTATACAGTATGTGTGTGTGTGTGTTTATATAGTGTATGGGGGGGTATACAGTATGTGTGTGTGTGTGTGCCTGTGTGTGTGTGTGTTTATATAGTGTATGGGGGGGTATACAGTATGTGTGTGTGTGTCCCCTGTGTGTGTGTGTGTTTATACAGTGTATGGGGGGTATACAGTATGTGTGCGTGTGTTTATACAGTGTATGGGGGGGTATACAGTATGTGTGTGTGTGTTTATACAGTGTATGGGGGGTATACAGTATGTGTGTGTGTGTTTATACAGTGTATGGGGGGTATACAGTTTGTGAGTGTGTTTATTCCGTGTATGGGGGTATGCAGTATGTGTGTGGGTGTGTGTTTATACAGTGTATGGGGGTATACAGTATGTGTGTGTGTGTGTGTGTGTTTATACAGTGTATGGGGGGGTATACAGTATGTGTGTGTGTGTGGGTGTGTGTTTATACAGTGTATGGGGGTATACAGTATGTGTGTGTGTGTGTGTTTATACAGTGTATGGGGGTATACAGTATGTGTGTGTGTGTGTGTGTGTGTGTTTATACAGTGTATGGGGGGGTATACAATATGTGTGTGTGTGTGTTTATACAGTGTATGGGGGTGTATACAGTACGTGTGTGTGTGTGTGTGTGTGTTTATACAGTGTATGGGGGGGTATACAGTATGTGTGTGTGTGTGTGTGTGTGTGTTTATACAGTGTATGGGGGGTATACAGTATGTGT